>NC_088238.1:17321702-17411702 GCF_036934945.1 Oncorhynchus masou masou | reverse complement strand
CAGACTGACAGAGAGACAGACTGACAGACTGACAGAGAGACAGACTGACAGAGACATAGGGACAGACTGATATACTGACAGACAGACAGACTGACAGATAGACAGACTGACAGAGAGACAGACTGACAGAGAGACAGAGAGACAGACTGACTGACAGACTGACAGACTGACAGAGAGACAGACTGACAGAGAGACTGACAGAGACAGACTGACAGAGAGACAGACTGACAGAGAGACAGACTGACAGAGAGACAGACTGACAGAGAGACAGACTGACAGACTGACAGAGAGACAGACTGACAGAGAGACGGACTGACAGAGAGACAGGCGGATACACACACATCCATGCACACACACAGACAGACAAACAGAGACTCTTACACATGCACCACACATGCACACCATAGAGACGTTAGCCTGGGTGAAACATGACCCTGGAGTGGCGCTCCTTGTGGCTGACTGACATGCCTTAGCAGCTGGGTCTGATCCACACACACTGCTGCAATGCAATGTCCACTCAGTAACCAAACCCTCTATACATAAAACACAGGAGTCATCCCTGTCACACACTGGACCCAATGTCCTCACCGTAACCATAGTCAAAATGACAAGTATACATCCATTCTATGAGGATGAACTTCCGCCATACCATACTTAACTTATATACCTACGAGATACCCGGTCTCAGGGAGAGCTCTTCGATCTCCACTGAGTTGGGTACATCTGCCTTATGTGTGGAATGATCTCCAATGCACCTTCATATTGGACCAATAGGTGCCTCTGTTAAAGACATTTCAGACGGCTGTTAGGTATAATTGTATTTTGATGTGATGTGCATAATAATGTGTATTTTAATGTGTATATATTTTGCTTTTTACTGAAGAATGTGTCTTTTATGACTGTGTTTTGCTTTTCATGTATAGTTGTGTCAAATAATGTGTATTTTATTTTTATATTTTATTCTGATGTGTATTGCTGTGTATAATAATGTGTATTTGAATATGTATATTGTATTTTGATGTGATTTGTTGTGTCAAATAATGTGTATTTTATTTTTATATTTTATTCTGATGTGTATTGCTGTGTATAATAATGTGTATTTGAATATGTTTATTGTATTTTGGTGTGATTTGTTGTGTATAATAATGTGTATTTTAATGTGTTTATTGTATTTTAATGTGATTTGTTGTGTATAATAATGTATTTTTTAATGTGTATATTGTATTTTAATGTGATTTGTTGTGTATAATAATGTATTTTTTAATGTGTATATTGTATTTTAATGTGTATATTGTATTTTGATGTGATTTGTTGTGCATAATAATGTGTATTTTGATGTGATTTGTTGTGCATAATAATGTGTATTTTAATGTGTATATTGTATTTTGATGTGATTTGTTGTGCATAATAATGTGTATTTTAATGTGTATATTGTATTTTGATGTGATTTGTTGTGTATAATAATGTGTATTTTAATGTGTATATTGTATTTTGATGTGATTTGTTGTGCATAATAATGTGTATTTTAATGTGTATATTGTATTTTGATGTGATTTGTTGTGCATAATAATGTGTATTTTAATGTGTATATTGTATTTTGATGTGATTTGTTGTGCATAATAATGTGTATTTTAATGTGTATATTGTATTTTGATGTGATTTGTTGTGTATTTTAATAATAATGTGTGTATTTTGATGTGATTTGTTGTGCATAATAATGTGTATTTTATATTGTATTTGTTTTAATGTGTATTTTAATGTGTATATTGTATTTTGATGTGATTTGTTGTGCATAATAATGTGTATTTTAATGTGTATATTGTATTTTGATGTGATTTGTTGTGTACGTCATCAGAAGAGACCTTGGTCTCAGCATTGACTTCCTGTAAAAAGAAAGATGACATAAAAACACTCCAAACTCAGTCATCTTCTGTGTAGTTGACAATGATAGTTGTAAATGGAATCTACTTTGGGGATTGCATGCTCTGCCTCGGCTAAATAAACATATTGGGAGATGCACTGAACTTGACCAAAACTCATCAACACCAAACCACATCTTGTGAATGTCAACGTAACTCTAAAGAGCACACATTTCTCAACACAAATATGAAAACGTTCCTTTCCAAATAAGGAGCAGAACTGAAGTGGAAAAGTGCCTAAAACACAAGCCACACATTGTGTCTGTGACATACAAGCATGTTAACCCTTGCAAGGCTACCGGCACAGACGTGTGCAGACCAGCAGGCTGGAGTTTTTATGGACATATTCAATCTCTCCCAGTCAGTTTTCTCCACGCTTTAGCCCTAACACCCCCGCGGACACCCCACGGACACCCCACGGACACCCCGTGGACAAATACCCGTAACATCCGTCAGTTTAAGCTAGAGATACACTTCCACATCTGCAGTGAAAGGTGACACAGCTAGAGCGGTGTTGTCAGAGCATGAGACCCGAAAATCCGTCTTCTCACAAAATGGTCTGTAGCATCTGTAGTGTATTCAAGGTTTAAAAAGGCTTCTAAAGTTAGATTATTTTTATCAACCCCCTGCAAAAATGTCCATTAATTACAATCTACATAATGTTTTACATTTCCTGTTGCTGCAGGGTTAAGATACAACATCTGTAGCCCCGTCACAAATGTTCAAGCAACACTATAAAACAAGCTCGGGTATTACACAGATCATTAAATGCTTTGATTAATGACTGTTTGTTCTCCAAATCCATCATGTCATTGTGCAACCCTGTGTGTTATACACAAGCTGACTCATTCTGCAGTATACAAACTGGCCCACAGTAATGGGAGTTGCCCAGTGTTGTGGTCTGCTCAGAGTACTGACATTATTCTGCCTGGGATGGAATGGTTTGGGATGGGGGGGTATGCTGCTCTTTCCTGCTAACTAGGCTGACTGGGAGAGAAAGTCAACTGGAGGAGCCTGACTGAAAACTGTACTTAGGGGCTGCGGTATTGTGAGCTGCCTGAGAGCGACTGAACTGAGGGAGGAGGAGAGGAAGGAGAGACGGAGGAGAAGGCAGACGTCTCAGGGGTCGGTCGGCGCGTTGGGAGCTTATAATTATCCACATCCGCTCTGTCAGAGGAGGCCCACAGAATGGACAGATCCACCAGAGAGAGAGAGAGAGCGAGAGAGAGAGAGGAGAGAGAGAGAGAGAGAGAGAGAGAGAGAGAGAGAGAGAGAGAGAGAGAGAGAGAGAGAGAGAGAGAGAGAGAGAGAGAGAGAGAGAGAGAGAGAGAGGGAGAGAGGAGAGAGAGAGAGAGAGAGAGAGAGAGAGAGAGAGAGCGAGAGAGAGAGAGAGGGAGAGAGAGGGAGAGCGAGAGAGAGAGGGAGAGAGAGAGGTCTCTGTGGAACTCGACGGGGGTTATTATGGGTTAGCTCTACTCCAGACTGCGTTGAGTTGGATGCGGTTCCATGCCGGGAGAGAGTGTCTATTTTGAATGGTTCCGAGTGAATTCCGATGGCGGGCTCCTCTCTTCCCTCTATTACAGTTCCACCCATCCGAGAAAGGTCACTGCGGGACGACCTGGGTCTTCATTAAGAGGTTAAAGGGCCCAGTAATTACCCCAGAAGAGAGTAACTATCAGGTTGTTTAACAAGCCTTTTAATATTCCCCCAAGCTCCGCGAGAGATGTGTGTCTTTTTTACAATCACAATAGTTTTATGAGTCCCATCTCTCATGTTGCAATGGTTCATCTCACGTTCACTGTCTTGGTCTCTCTCTCTCTCTCTCTCTCTCTCTCTCTCTCTCTATCCTCTCTCTCTCTCTCTCTCTCTCTCTCTCTCTCACACACACATTCTCTATCACTCTCTCTCTCTCTCTCTCTCTCTCTCTCTCTCTCTCTCTCTCTCTCTCTCTCTCTCTCTCTCTCACACACACTCTCTATCTCCTCTCTCTCTCTCTCTCTCTCTCTCTCTCTCTCTCTCTCTCTCTCTCTCTCGTTTGCTGACGACACCATGGTTGTAGGCCTGATAACCAACAATGACGAGTCACCCTATAGGGAGAAGGTAAGTGAAGTTGGTTGTTGACTTCAGGAAGCACAGGAGGGAACACGCCTGATCCACATCAATGGGACTTCAGTAGAGAGTCAGCAGTTTTAAGTTCCTTGGCATCTACATCACCGAGGACTTGACAAGGACCAGTAACACCACCACTCCTGTCAAGAGGGAGCAACAGCGTCTCTACTTCCTGAGGCTAAATTTGACATGCCACCCTGGAAACCTCTCCAAATACTACCACTGCATCATGGAGAGCATCCTGACCGGTTGCATCCCAGCCTGGTAGAGGAATCGCTCCGTCCATGACTATACGGCCCTCCACTGGGGCCGGGTTCCCACGCATCCAGGATATCTAATGAAACAGTGCCTGAGCAAGGCACGCAGCATCATCAAGGACCCCACACACACCCCAGCTTTGAGTTGTTCACTCTGTTACCAACAGGCAGACGATATCGGAGCATGAGCCAACAGACTCAGAGACAGTTTCTATCTACAAGCCATCAGACTGCTGAACACTTGAACTGGACTGTCCACCTGTACTGACTCTCTGCACCTTATCACACATACACTCACTCACTCACTCACTCACTCACTCACTCACTCACACACTCACACACTCATCTACACCCATCACAACTGCTGCTACCAGACTCTTATTCACTATTTCTTATACTGCACAATTTAAAGACTTGCTCCCACATCCCCCCTTTATCTGATACATGTGTAAATATTGGACTATAAATTGTGCCTTCCTGTATTATACTTACGCTAAAATGTTTATTCTGTTCATATTTTTATATTTTATTGTTTCTTATTGGTGTTGCGTTGTCGAGGAGAAACCTGCCAGTAAGCTTTTTGTTAGACAGTGTATATGATGTGTATCCTGTATATACACTATATATACAAAAGTTGCTGTTGCTGTCAGGTGTATAAAATTGAGCACACAGCCATGCACTCTCCATAGACAAACATTGGCAGTAGAATGGCCTTATTCAAGAGCTCAAGAGCTCAGTGACTTTCAACGTGGCATTGTTATAGGATGCCACCTTTGCATCAAGTCAGTTCGTCAAATTTCTGCCCTGTTCGAGCTGCCCCAGTCAACTGTTAGTGCTGTTATTGTGAAGTGGAAACATCTAGGAGCAACAACGGCTCAGCCGCGAAGTGGTAGGCCACATAAGCTCACAGAACGGGACCGCCGAGTGCTGAAGCACGTAAAAATCGTCTGTCCTCGGTTGCAACACTCAGTACTGAGTTCCAAACTGCCTCTAGAAGCAACATCAGCACAATAACTGTTCGTCGGGAGCTTCATGAACTGGGTTTCCATGGCTGAGCAGCACAAGCCTAAAATGTACCAGGCGGAATAACGGTCTGGGGATATTTGTCATGGTTTGGGCCCCTTACTTCGAGTGAAGGGAAATCTTAACCCTACAGCATGCAATGACATTCTAGACAATTATGTGCTTCTGACTTTGTGTCAGTTTGGGGAAGGCTCTTTCCGGTTTCAGCATTGCAATGCCCCTGTGCACAAGGTCCATACAGAAATGGTTTGTCGAGATCGGTGTGGAAGAACTTGACTGGGATGAATTGGAAAGCAAACTGCGAGCAAAGGACAAATCGTCCCCACAGCAATGTTCCAACATCTAGTGGAAAGCCTTCCCAGAAGAGTGGAGGGGAGAGGACCAATTCCATATTAATGCCCATGATTTTGGAATGAGATGTTTGACGAGCATGTGTCCACTTACTTTTGGTCATGCCGTCAATGACTAATAAAACATGAAACTTGAATGTGTGTGCTTGTTGTAACCTGCAGGGGTCAGTGTTTCCCAGGTTGAATACTACTGGGATGACCGTAATACAGTAAAGTATGTCCAGGTTGCCCTGCTGTGTGAAAGACAATGTTGTAATAACCTATACCTTGATCTGCGTTAGAGCATAATCAATTCAATGACATTGAGCATTAGAATTCATATTTGGCTAACTGTGACTTGCTTTGCCTCATGATCCATTCAATGCTTGGGACAAGTTGCGGTCTATCGACAATCTAAGCGACGTTATTTAATAAACTATAAACGATTACCTTAACTTAGACTTAACTCCAGTTACTTGCGGGAGAGAAAAAAACAATTAACTCGGATCATTACTCTGGTCTTCTGAGGACAGATCCTTCACTGGGAATGTCTCCCTGACTGACCCCACAGGGAAATCATTCACTCTGGACTCGCTTCGCCAGCCTTCCCAGGAGAAAGGTCACTCAATGTGCTTTAGTTTTCTGTTCTTATTTTCCTGCACAAACTGCTCATTCCGCATTTGTTTGACTGTCCTTCCTGAGGACACAAACTGCTGTCCTGCACTTGTCTGAATGTCCCTCCTTGGGGAAAGAGCTCTCCTCTCGCTTGATGATCCTTCTCCTGGGAAAATGTTTACTCTGTGCTCGTTTGACTGTCCTTCACTGGAGAATTCCTCCTCGTCGTTTATTTGACTTAATTGCTATGCCAGACTCACAGAGGGAGAGAGAATGAATGGTACAACACTTAACAACCAGTCTCTCTCCCGCCTAGTCTACTGTAAGTCTGCCAGCACCCTTCATTAAAGCAACGCTTCCCTCCCTCTCTCATCTCCTCCTTCCCCTCTTCCCTCTCTCCCTCTTCCCTCTCTCCTTCTCTCCCTCTCTCCATTAGCCAACGTGTGGGTGTGAACAGAAAGGTTTCAGTCGACAGGCATCAAGAGAGCCATCCAACACCTGTGGACCCCTCTACCTCTGAGACGCACACATGTACACACACACACACTCATGAGTATGAGCATACACAAGAGCACACACACACACTGCGCACAAACACGCACACACACACTGCTCACAAACACACTGCGCACAAACACACTCACGCACACTGCGCATAAACACGCACACACACACACACAGACACGCACACACACTCGTCATCACAGTCAGCCAGGTGTCTAATTATCTGTGTCTGTGTCAGATCTGACACATCCCACCCCGGCTGAATACACACATGCCACTTTCAGTCTGAAGAGGAAATCACTAGAGAGATGGTGTTGAGTCGTCACACACACCAAGCTGCAGCAAGAACGTTAAAGACAGACAGAGCGACAGCGTTGATGTGTTTTGGTTGGTCTGACTACACATTTCAATCACCCACTGTATACAATGCAGTTCAGCTTTGTATCACCTAATGACACCTTTCATCAATGACACATCTTTCCTCCCTTGTCAGACAGCAACATGGCGTCCTGTCAGAAAAACGAGTGGGGGAGATCAGAGAAGACCAGTATTGCTGTTCTAGTTAACTGACAGATGGCTCAATCTTGGAAACCGTTTTAATGAAGCGAAACACATTTTCCCATGATGCCTCTGGGCAATTCCTGGTGTAGATTGTTACCTCGGAAGGATGTGACGCGGTGGCGGCGCAGGTGGAGCTGAGTTCTACGGCGTTTTTTACAGCACACTACTTGACCCTTGACTGCACAGAGAAACATCTTCAACATAGTGCCCCCTAGAGACAGAGCAAGGTGTTACAGTACACTCCACTAATAAGAGCATGTATACATCCTGTAGAGCCATATAACAGTAGCCCAGTGGTTAAGAGTGTTGGACCAGTAACTGAAAAGTCACTGGTTTGAATCCCACAGCCAACTAAGTGAACCATCTATTGATGTGCCCTTGTGCAAGGCACTTAACCCGAAGTGTGCCGGGTATGTCGCTTTGTATAAGAGCGTCTGCTAAATGTATACTTTGATTAACAAAACTGCTGATAAATGTGATTTATTCTCTGATTAAAAATAATGTTATGTCAAGTTCATACAGGCCTTGCTGTGCACAAGTTAACTCTAAACTTCTCTCATTGGATTAAAAATAATGTGACACTCATTTCAAAGCAGTAACACCCCTCTAAACCAGAAGCACTATTTTCCTCAACAACATAACCTTATTCCCAGCCTGAGAAAAAAGGACAAATTGCCCATATTTGTAAATTTTAGGAATGTATATTTTTTTAAAGGAGACGAAGAGAGAGAGAGAGAGAGAGAGAGAGAAAAGGAGAGGGAGAGAAAACGGAGATACCACACAGCTCTCTAGCCGTGTACTTTTGGTCATGTTTTGGACAAGGAACCGCAACAGCTCGCCTCTCAGACGACCGACATTAAACGAAACGTCCCAAAATATGCCAAAAATGTCTGTGGTTTATTTTAGTCCCGAGATGAAAGGTCTGCCATTACAAAGAGCTTGATTTAGTCTAGGGTGTGAGAGAGAAAGGAGAGAGCCGGCTCTGAGGTCTCTCCACAGTCTTCTACCTCAAAATAACACAGAGGGAAGGCAGAATAACATGTTGACTCGCCCGACAAAAGCTCACACGAGCACCGTATGAACGGTACCCAGCCAGATGTGCGACTGATGAGTGATACACTCACCTGGGTGTAGTCCATAGCGGACCTTATTCTATATCATAGAGACATCAGGTCGGTCATGAATATTCTGTAGCGCTGTGCCCTGAACAACCCCTGAATCCAGGGCATATCTTTTCCATATGCAGTATATCTGGTAAAACAGTAAGATGTGTGTGTGTGCATGCAGACTTTCTCCTAAGCAGAAGCAGAAGTACTTGTTGACTTTGGAGAATAGCTGGTAAATCGATTTTGGGGTTAATGAGAACTAGGGAGACCGGATTAACCCCTTAAAGTGTGTGTGTTCAGAATTTGCATGTCCGTTCGTGTCTATGCGTACATTGTGTGTGTGTGTGTGTGTGTGTGTGTGTGTGTGTGTGTGTGTGTGTGTGTGTGTGTGTGTGTGTGTGTGTGTGTGTGTGTGTGTGTGTGTGTGTGTGTGTGTGTGTGTGTGTGTGTCTCTCTGTGTGTGTGTATTTATGTGTTTCACGGCAGTGCAGCGGTAGTTCTGAAGGGGACAGTGGACGGGGAAAATGAATGCGAGGGCCAATACATACATTTAACCAAGCCCCCTGTCCGCATATGGAAACAATCTGACCGTAAGGAGAATACAATCTAAGGCTAAGGAGAAAGCATTATTCTAAGTGGGAGAGAGAGAAAAAAAGAGAGAGGGGAAGCAGGAGAGTGTGAGAGAGAGAGAGAGAGAGAGAGAGAGAGAGAAAAGATTGAGAGAATTGAAGAATTAAGAGAAATTGTTGAGAAAAGAGATACGTAGGTAGATGAGCAGACAGAGAGGATGATACACCGAAGAGTGAGAGGCAAAGAAAGGAAGAAAGACATAAAGAAAGGATAGAGTGCACACAAAGAGGAAGAGTAACTCAGACAGCACACATCATTTCTCCTGGAGCCATGCTGGCGGCTGTAGCAGAACCAGAGAAAGAACCAGAGAAAGAACCAGGGAGGCAGGGGGCAGAGAGAACATTCACACTTACCCCTGTAGGAGAGCTTTAACCTGGGGACGCTGTGCTTGGGCTCCCCCTGCCCCGGCACCACCGCCCCGCAGAACAGCAGCAACAGTACAATCCCAGGTAGGTAATCCATGGTGCTGGAGCGCTGGCCTCCAGCCCAAGGGGGGCACACACCCCACACTTGCCCAGAGAAGAGTGTCTCCCAGCCAGGTATGCAGAGACCTAGCAGTCCCTCCCTTCCCTTCCTCCTCTTGCAGCTAGAGAAGATCCACAAACCCAGGAGGGGGTTTCTGGCAGGGGGGATACAATCCTTGGTTTCAATCCCGATTCAGAGCACCGATTTGGGGCAATTTCAGCAGGGCAAGGGGGTATCACATGGCTCCCTGTGTGGAGGTCCGGGGTGGTAAACCCTCTGTGCTGTTCATATGTCCCCCTGGTAAGGGTTGGGTGATGGGGGTCCGGTGGGAAGTGTGAGGCTCGAGCTGGTTGAGGAAGAATTCTGATTGAAATATTGAAGAGGTATCCAGCAGAGATACTGCTAATATAGATCTCTCTTCTGCTCTGCTCTCCTCTCTTCTCTTCAGTCTCTCTCTCTCTCCGCAGTCACTCACTACTAGCCTCCAATCCTGTCCACGGCTCCGCCAGACAGAGAGGGAGAGAGAGAGAGCTACACCATCCACAGGAGGGGAGGGAGAGCAGCTGAGCGAGAGAGAGGGGGAGTGTGTATGAGAGAGAGGGGGGAGGGAGTGAACTGAGCAACGTTGAAGTACTGTGAAATAGAAGAGAATCCTGTGCACATGGTTCCGTCTTCCTCTATTCTCTCTCTTCTGTTTTCCTTTCCTTCTGCAGTCCCTGGTCAGCCCCAGCACCCTTACTCTAGAGGTGTGACACATTAACAGACTCACACATGCTTACCCTCTTCTCTACCCCATGCAGTTACAGACAAACTGCATACCATGCAACCCAGCAGGTAATCTCTGCTCAAACCAGGTTTCAAAATGAACACCATTTAATATGCATTTATCTAACGCCCTATCCAATGAAAAGCAGTGAGCTGGCATTCAGGTTTAGTTAAACATGAACATTGTTCCCGGAAAGGCATGCTTCAATGAATAAATGTTTGTTGTGCTGCCCTTCTATGGCGTGCAGGAGTCCAAACACATCAATTTCACAGCAAATAAAGAATGACGTTTGTTTTTTGACTTGTCCAACAAACCAGGAAAAACGGGTTTGATTGAATGTCTCAGACGAGAAACCTGGCCCATAAGGAAATGTGAAAACATGGCTTTCTAGTAAAGCAGGTATGTGAGAGATCCTGTCACTGCTAAAGTCATTCTATAGTAAACCTGGTCTGGGTCTGTGGCATTCCCCTTCCCCAACTCTCCACCCCTCTGCCCCTGCAGGTGTGACCCCTTCTGTTTCTTCTCATGGTTTGTGACGGCAGGCAGCTAACAGCACTGAGGTGACGGTGATAAAAGCTGTGATAAACACAAGCATTTATGTGTCAGCTCACACACCTCAACACCACTGCAACAGTCACAGAACAAAAACACAACCTGGCAGTAGATACTGCATGGCTATAGTGTGTGGGGGGAGGGTGTGTGTGTGTGTGTACTGGTGTCTCTGTCCGTGTCTGTGCACCATCATATTCTCAACACTCCCAACAATGCTTTGTCCCTCTTAACAACTCCACAGAATGTGTGTGTGCACGTATGTGTTCCCAAGTGTTTGTGTGTGTTTGTCTGTGTGTGTGTGTGTGTGTACGTACTTGTACCCGAGTGTGTATGTGTATATGTGCACTCCCACTCCCTCAAACATCATCACCCCTTTAGTCGAAACAGGCTTTTTAGATGTTTACCCACAACAAAGAATGTGCAGATAGACATGAAAGGATCTCTCTCTCTCTCTCTCTCTCTCTCTCTCTCTCTCTCTCTCTCTCTCTCCCCCTCTCTCTCTCTCTCTCTCTCTCTCTCTCTCTCTCTCTCTCACTCTCTCTCTCTCTCTGTGTATCTGATCAATTGTGGGGATTAATACCTGTATTAAATACCTGTATTAATCCCCACTGGGAGCAAGGAGGCGAGATATGCCGCAACACGCCTAGACAGCCCGCCCTTTAGGAGATGCTGCCGGCAGCAGCAACAGGGCCCCAAACCTGCCGGGTAAAAATAGAAGAGAGACACCCTATACCCCGGTGTGGAGGTACAGTAATACAGGGATGGATCCTATACCCTGGTGTGGAGGTACAGTAATACAGGGATGGGCCCTATACCCTGGTGTGGAGGTACAGTAATACAGGGATGGACCCTATACCCTGGTGTGGAGGTACAGTAATACAGGGATGGACCCTATACCCTGGTGTGGAGGTACAGTAATACAGGGATGGACCCTATACCCTGGTGTGGAGGTACAGTAATACAGGGATGGATCCTATACCCGGTGTTGGAGGGATGGATCCAGTAATACAGGGATGGATCCTATACCCCGGTGTGGAGGTACAGTAATACAGGGATGGACCCTATACCCAGGTGTGGAGGTACAGTAATACAGGGATGGACCCTATACCCTGGTGTGGAGGTACAGATAATACAGGGATGGACCCAGGGATATACCCAGGTGGGGTGGAATACAGGGATGGACAGTAATACAGGGATGGATCCTATACCCCGGGGTGGAGGTACAGTAATACAGGGATGGACCCTATACCCAGGTGTGGAGGTACAGTAATACAGGGATGGACACTATACCCTGGTGTGGAGGTACAGTAATACAGGGATGGACCCTATACCCAGGTGTGGAGGTACAGTAATACAGGGATGGATCCTATACCCTGGTGTGGAGGTACAGTAATACAGGGATGGATCCTATACCCCGGGGTGGAGGTACAGTAATACAGGGATGGATCCTATACCCAGGTGTGGAGGTACAGTAATACAGGGATGGATCCTATACCCTGGTGTGGAGGTACAGTAATACAGGGATGGATCCTATACCCTGGTGTGGAGGTACAGTAATACAGGGATGGATCCTATACCCTACAGTACAGGGATGGAGGTACAGTAATACAGGGATGGATCCTATACCCTGGTGTGGAGGTACAGTACAGGGAATACTGGTGTGGAGGGTAATGGATCCTATACCCTGGTGTGGAGGTACAGTAATACAGGGATGGATCCTATACCCTGGTGTGGAGGTACAGTAATACAGGGATGGATCCTATACCCAGGTGTGGAGGTACAGTAATACAGGGATGGATCCTATACCCAGGTGTGGAGGTACAGTAATACAGGGATGGATCCTATACCCTGGTGTGGAGGTACAGGAAAGCATTTCAGTCTCTCGATGTGCAAAACTGATAGAGACATACCCCAAGCGACTTACAGCTGTAATCACAGCAAAAGGTGGCGCTACAAGTATTAACTTAAGGGGGCTGAATAATTTTGCATGCCCAATTTTTCAGTTTTTGATTTGTTAAAAAAGTTTGAAATATCCAATAAATGTCGTTCCACTTCATGATTGTGTCCCACTTGTTGTTGATTCTTCACAAAAAAATACAGTTTTATATCTTTATGTTTGAAGCCTTAAATGTGGCAAAAGGTCGCAAAGTTCAAGGGGGCCGAATACTTTCGCAAGGCACTGTATATAGCCCGATATATAGATGTCCTAGCCTCCATCTTTCAGGCAATACATTCAATGCAGTATTAGCCTTATATTTAGCTAATTGATAATGCATAATAAGCTTCTAACTTATAACCTCTGTCTCTTGCACAATACGCACACACCTGTGCTCCACTTGTCTCTCTCCTTAAAAAGGCCCCTAGGCTCTTGGAGTCCCGTGCAGGAAAAGCTAGACTAGAATATGCTGGACATAACGCAAGCTCTTGTTAGCTGAATGTTAAATACAGCAGCCAATAGAACTCCCCGGTAGTTTGAAAGAAGAGAGAATGCGCGGTGGTGGTCGGCTATAGCAGGTATTTATTCAGACCCATAACCATTCAAACTTTGTGAGGAGAAGTGAAAGCCTTCTGCATCTAATTCTAGTTCTATATTATTCAGCGATGTCATTAGAATGATGAAGATAAGGACAACAAAACGTATTTCATTTAACTGTTGAAAGTGAGGAAGGACTGGAGCAACTATAGTGAGAAAGTGGAGGTAGGCTAATAACATTAGGGGAAATATTATGAAAGATATATAAAATACTAAAATGGACCACGCTCTTATTTCCCCTCATCCATTGTTTTGGTACCCTTCCCCAGACCAGTGCCTCGACACAATTCTGTCTTGGAGCTCTATGGACAATTCCTTCGACCTCATGACATGGTTTTTGCTCTGACATGCACTGTCAACTGTCTGACCTTATATAGACATGTGTGTGCCTTTCCAAGTCATGTCCAATCAACTGAATTTACCACAGGTGGACTCCAATCAAGTTGTAGAAACATCTCAATGGTGATCAATGGAAACAGGATGAACCTGAGCTCAATTTCGACTCTCGTAGCAAAGGGTCTGAATAATTATGTAAATAAGGTATTTTTGTTTTTCATTTGTTATAAATTTGCAAACATTTCTAAAAACCTGTTTTCTCTTTGTCATTATGGGGTACTGTGTGTAGATTTATGATGATTTTCTATTTATTTAATTAATTTTAGAACAAGACAGTAATGTAACAAAATTTGGAAAAATTCAATGGGTCTGAATACTATCCGAATGCACGTATGCGTCAGCCTACTAATAATAAAAAAGGCCCTATTATATTTCCAAATTAAAATGAAATTCGCTAGTCTATACTTGTAACTTTTTAGGCCGCATGTGCAGCACCAGAATCACGTTCTCTCCTTGCTTTATCATAGTTTGAACGACGTGTGTAATTCCAGTTCATATAATACAGTATAATACAGTACAGTAATACAGGTCACACTGAAAAAGATTTGCCTACTGGAGCTAGTTTCATTCATTTACCCAAGAGAGCATATACTTAGCTATATATAGGGGCTTTTATGTTTTTTGACGTGAGTAATGTGCGGTAGCATATACCATATACAGTATGTATTTAATAACGATAAAATAATTTTGGCTTTTTTGGGCTTGGGCTCATTAAACGTCTTTAATGTAGGGCTCATTAAATGTCTTTAATGTAGGGCTCATTAAATGTCTTTAATGTAGGGCTCATTAAATGTCTTTAAAGTAGGGCTCATAAAATGTATTTAATGTAGGGCTCATTAAATGTCTTTAATGTAGGGCTCATAAAATGTATTTAATGTAGGGCTCATTAAATGTCATTCAATGTAGGGTTCATAAAATGTATTTAATGTAGGGCTCATAAAATTTATTTAATGTAGGGCTCATTAAATGTCTTCAATGTAGGGTTCATAAAATGTTTTTAATGTAGGGCTCATCAGGCTCAGGTAGCATCTGGCTTGAATTTTAGATCAAAGCTCTAAACAAATCCAGACATACACCTACTTATATACCAGGTTACCCGGGAGAAAAGGGACTTATTCTTGGGATGGAACGTTTGTAAAATACCTGGAAAATATTTAGCCCTAGTGTGTGTGTGTGTGTGTGTGTGTGTGTGTGTGTGTGTGTGTGTGTGTGTGTGTGTGTGTGTGTGTGTGTGTGTGTGTGTGTGTGTGTGTGTGTGTGTGTGTGTGTGTGCATTTGTTGCTGTGGGTGTGTATGCACGTGACATGAGCCCATGGATGACCATGTACTCGTGAGTGTGTGTATCACCCTCCACCAGCCCTTCCACAGAGCAAGACCTAGGATATGACCCACCAGTCACACCCTACACCCTGCCTCCTACACCCTAGAAGAGTACTAACTGCACCACTCACATCCTAACTGGGAGTCTGTGACCCCAACTTCCTGATGGCGCAATGGCTCTCCCATAGAGATGGATAGAAGATTCATCTTTGTATCTGCGCCATTATAGCTTCTGTGACAGCATGGGCGGCGCCATTGAGGCCATTTTGAAGTTGTTTTCTTCTTCACGATTGGCTGATCCCTCCTGATGACCAAGTTGGAAATGACTCCAACAAGGTCACTCTGAGGGATCAGCCAATTAAGTTAGAAGTCCCATCAAGTTGACTACATTAAAATGTTTGAAGCCTTCAATGGCGCCGCCCATGCTAATACAGCCATTTGGCCACTAGAGGCCTCTATTATTCTCTATGGTCTCTCCCTATACAGTATTACTAATAACCATGCCGATAAGTGACGTCTGTGGTTCAAGGTTCCACATGGTGTGACCATCGCTCCCTTCCTGTTCCAGGGTTTGCACTTCCTGTTTCCGTCCGACTCCCACTCAGGTCACTGGAGGGCTCACTACACCCCCTCTCAAATGACACGAGTCAGCTGATAACTGTCAGTATCACAGTGTTTGTGTGTGTGTGTGTGTGTGTGTGTGTGTGTGTGTGTGTGTGTGTGTGTGTGTGTGTGTGTGTGTGTGTGTGTGTGTGTGTGTGTGTGTGTGTGTGTGTGTGTGTGTGTGTGTGTGTGTGTGTGTGCGTGCGTGCGTAGGGGAAAGGGTGGTTGGTAACAGTAGCTGGGGTGGTTGGCTGGTGTTATGACAGATCAACCTTGCGCACTTCCCTCTGTGTGACGGTAGAGTGGAAACCAAGGCCATGCAGCTCCTTTTATTTGGCATGTTCAGGCAGACACAATGATACCCACAGGATTAGAGTTCCTGCTATACAATATGACACAATGAAAGACATACAATATGAGAGGACTATTGGTGAGACAATGACTGATCATTACTACATGCATGCTTAATAAAATGGTTGGTAAGTCCTACCTATAGAGTTAGATGATAATCCACACGGTCGAGACCACACGGTCGAGTACTTTAGCACTCAGAGCTTACCGAAGAACCACGATGCACTGCAAGGCAGATGTCCCAAAAGGTCCCGGATGTCAAAACTTAATTCACAATCAAACATTAGTCAATGTTTTAGTCTACAAGGACAATATCTGCTCAGCTCATTATAAACGTAAGCAATACCGTGTATAGTGAACTGGCGTCTTTCGGAGTCAGTCTAAACACAGGAATATATCACAGGAAATGGTGCCTGAAACAACGTCCCCAGCTACTGCGTGAAACTGTCAACCTGGGGCTCCTAACGTTATTAACCTCCAGACACGGAGCAGTGTTGTGATAACTTTAGCAGAGTACTGACTACAACATCTGTATGGGGGATGGACAGATGGAATGGAATGACAGACATACAGAATACCGGGGGCCAGAAAGCCAGGTCCTCTCTGACATGAAGGACACAGTTGATTCCAACATAGAAAGGAAACCACATTTGTCAGGACGGACGGAAGCACTGAAGGACATACGAACTGCTGGGTGGCCGGACAGACAGGTCCACTCAAACTAATACATGAAGGACACAGCAGATTCCAACCTTGAAAGAAAGCCATGTCCATCCACTTACCGTCCAGGTCAAGTGTTGCCACCTGTTTCAGCAGCACCATGCTCTTTTTCCTCCCTCCCTTAATCTTCCCCTTCAGACAGGGCGGTGGTTTCACTTGGTTTCATTAAAAAGCCACTCCAGAGCTCATTACTAATGCTCCTTCTGAACCGGAATGGCCGCCCAACCTCTGCGGAGGGAAATGGGAGTTTCCCTCTCATTTCATCAGTGCTCAAAAGGTCAAAGGTCGACCTTCGTTTTACAATTGGGTCGCACCCCCCATCGGGTGAGTGACGGAGGTTGGGTAATGTCTTTCAGCGGCTCGTCCACCTACACACACATTGATGGATGGCCGCACGCACGCACGCGCACACAAACATTTTCCACATCCACTCAGAGAAAGTACATCCAAATGACTGTGAAAATAAACAATCAAAAAGTGTAGCCACATTGCACCATGGGAGAGGAACCACAGTGGGTTGTTGTGGGAAGTGGTGCCTCGTTGCGAGCAAGAGAGAGAGAGAATGAGTATTTATTTATCAGTGAGATGTTTCCATCCATCTCCTTGACGGAAGACTCTCACTGATGTGTACGTTGCTCCATCCTCACATTGATGGGATATGGGAGGTTCAGGAAAATGATTTACAAGAAAGGAGGATGTTTGAGTGAAAAAAGAGCCACTGATTCATAAAATGGAACTATATATTGAGCATTGTAATAGGTTGACGTATTCTGCGGAGGGAGAAGCTGTGGATTTTGAGTATGAGTGTTCCATACAGATTGGTTTTCTCCCTTGAGTGAAGCAGTTAAATGGAGTCAGTTTAAACTTTGCGATTATTGCTCCATTACTAGTTTGACATAAAAGATAAGCAAGGCCATGGAGATTTTCCTGAGAAAGGGACGCTGAGCATAAACATATGGATTCCTAATCATAAGCTACATCATACTAATACACTTTAATATGGCTAAATACATCAAACTAGCTTCTTCTACCCCGAACTTTCAACAGCACCGTACAAAAGTATACAGATTTAGTTTAGTGGGACCGGGGACATCCGAAGGACTGAGCGAGCTCAACTCCAGGATGAAAGACAACAAGACCCCTGCTATTGTTTTGCCCAGAAAAGCTTTATCGATGCGGAAAGGTCCAAGAGGGGGGTTCCGAAGGGGGGAACTAATCCATGACCCGGAGGTTCCCTTTATCTCATGTATATGTAAATTGTCAAAGCAGTATTGGTGAACTCAGCGGCGGCCGGTTTAACTCGGGGACGAGCTGAGACAACAGAAGAGCGCTCATTATTCCCCTATGTAACCTAATCAGGCAGCTTAGGCTTGCAGAAATCCCCCTCCCTCCCTGGCTGGTCAAGGTGAATAGGACCTCAGAGATTCTCCAAAGAGCATTAACTTCTCTGCTTGGCTGCTGAAATTAAAATGTAACCTAATCAAATCAAGTGGGAGTATTTGCACCAGGGTTAATGATGCCACTGATACCATTACAGGGACCTTGTTTTGAGGTGAAACCACCCGCTGGCACCAGCCATGTTAGAAGCTAGCACAAGGAATGCCTACTTTCTCAAAGTCTATCACTATTTTGGGGGGCCAAAACACTCAATTGTAACCAAGGAATTCAATGGTAGGAGTAGGACAATGTTTACCACACTCACTGTAGGGTTTGAGAGATAAGCAGCATGTTATTATGCACACCTGGTTAAAATGGTATGTTCAGTGCATAATATTAGAAATATGTATCTGATTGGATGTGCATAGCTAAATTGGCAGGCCCTCATTGGTTGTTGGCCAGGGTATTCAAGTGTGCTACCTTAGAGTGGGTGCAGATGGACTCAGCTTGGAAACGGCTATGTTTGATCTGCTGTCATGTTGGAAATAAACCGTCTTTGTGATGTTAATGCTTTATACCGTTGAGTTTCTCTTTGCAATAACTAAAAATAACCCTGCTTCCTTTAACTGGGGATGCAACACTCACAAGTGATCTTTAGTTTAGATTTGGAGAAACAAACAAGAAATAACACTTCAGCCAACATGATCTTCATCAGGTTGTGAGCGTTATCTTATTGCTACAGCTGTTTGAGCCTATTTCTCTGTCCAGCCGCTGTGCCCAAAACTGAATACGGCATCCCCAATGAACCAGACAAGTCAATGAAACAGACAGATCATTGAAACGCAAAGAATGTTGTATGTTGGAATTACGTTAACAGGCTGACAACTAACACATCTAAATGAACACCAACATGAGGCGACATGCATTTGAGGTAAACATGCCTTGTGTGCTTTGTGGTCATACGATCCGAGCCACTTGACCTGGAGCACTCTGGGAAATACGGTTAAGAATAAGTGGAGTCTATCAATCATCGGTCTTGCGCGTGATAAATTCCACTTGTCATGGTGACAGTGTCTGTGTGTCTCTCTTGGGGCTTGTCTCTGGGTAGACGGGGGCAGACTGACTGACACAGCACTCCATACTGCCATTCTATTAAATATTTACATGCTTGTGAAACGTAGAAAACTAACCGCCGGCGCTCGCATTACCACTCCGGCAGAGGACTCATATTTAATATGGCTCAGAGATTTTTCCAAGAATATGGCTCTCAAGAGAAGACAGGCTATGTGCACACTGCCCACAAAATGAAAATGAGGTGGAAACTGAGCTGCACTTCCTAACCTCCTGACAAATGTATGAACATATCAGAGACACATATTTCCCTCAGATTACACAGACCCACAGAGTTCGAAAACAAATCCAATTTTGATAAACTCCCATATCTACTGGGTGAAATACCACAGTGTGACATCACAGCAGCAAGATTTTTGACCAGTGAAGAACAAACACCATTGCAACCAATACAACCTATATTTATGTTTATTTATTTTTCCTTCCATACATTAACTATTTGCACATCATTACAACTCTGTAGAGAGAGAGAGAGAGAGAGAGAGAGAGAGAGAGAGAGAGAGAGAGAGAGAGAGAGAGAGAGAGAGAGAGAGAGCGCGAGAGAGCGCGAGAGAGAGCGAGAGAGAGAGAGAGAGAGAGAGAGAGAGATGGGTCCTGCCTGAAGTGATCTTAAGATGCGTGTGGAATGGAGATTTAGGAATGGGGATTTTTAGACAGAGTGAAGGTTCAAATCCCAGGCGGGGAAGGAAGCTGTACTTGTATCTCTTGGTAAACTGTCATAATTATTTTTTTAAATAGTTATCCCACCAGTTTAATAGAACACATGGGGAAAACATACCTGGGCTTAAATCTGTCTGCTGGCTGTCACGATGCATTAGTGTGTCAACTTTGACCTTGAGAATGTGTCCCTGTGAGAAAAATAAGCATGTCACTAGATGCATTAGACATGTATTTTAGCGCAGTCATTCAGATATTGCAGGTCTGACTCATCGTACATCATCTCACATCTGTAGGGTTGCTCTCGCTCTCCATCATTACATACTTGTTTCCATCCTGAGAAATCTCTGAGTAAAATGGTGGCTTGTTTCCTGTGGATGTTGAACGTCTCCTCGCAGAGTCACAGATGCATGGTGGCATTCGGGTGACTCAACCGCCACGCACTTTGTCGTGGTGATTCGGCCCGGCTGTGGGATACAGGCCCCACTTCCATTCCCAGAGAGAAAACATTACTGTGTTTTATCAAGAGAAGAATAACCAGTCAGGCCAGTGCCGGTAGTAGAGGGCTGAGTAACCTAGCCCAGGGGTGGCAGAATCTTCCGTCACCTTCCATTAGTTAACTCCCCCTTTTCCTCAGATAAAAAGGGGCTAATTTCAGGGATATTCATTACAACAACATAATTAACTTATTTTATTTATTGTTCTAGGTTGTTCCCAGAGCCATTAGCACAATATTATCAGTGCAAGTGTCTGGGAGAGGTCTCACCTTTTACCAGTACCCCAAACAGCTCACAGGACCTTGGGTCACTCAAGTCTGCAGTATGTCTGGCTATTGAAGTGGCTCAGGTCTACTCTAGTCTGTTTTATGCTTTGTTATGCGATCCAGGTCAGGTCACTTGGCTACTTCAAAACAACACTGTGACCACAGAGATGTATTCTCCAGTCATCACTCATATTTTGCCTCATATCCACCCAGTTTTACTGCAGTCCTCGGTCCTAGAGGAACCTGTGTGAATATGAACCATCTGTGTAAATAGAGACTTGTGACAGGCTGCCAGTGAGCGATGGGTCCCACCTGTACTGACGCTTTAAAGCCCTGCATGGAATTCTGCACGGAATTCTGGGAAGCTCTCTTGGGGGTGTTTAAACTGTTGGTGTGCACTTACATGTGCTCATATATGCACTGTCATATGTGTACACTCATGCAGATGAATACAGTACACTAACTCATACACAGCCATACCAATGCACATACACACCTATACAAACACAGACCCACAGACCCATACATACATACATACATACATACATACATACATACATACATACATACATACATACACACACACACACACATACACACATACACACAGACACATACACACACACACACACACACACACACACACATACACACATACATACATACATACATACATACATACATACATACATACATACATACATACATACATACATACATACATACATACATACATACATACATACATACATACATACAGAAATTAGTCTCCAGCCAGGTTAGATAAACAACTTCACAATAGTCCAGACAGAGTCACTGGCAATTAGAGTAATGGTAGAAATGCGTCAGTTGCCGCGGGAGATGACTGAAGGACATCTCTGCATGCCAATGACTGATGGCTCCTGCCATCGCCTCTCTCTCCCCGGAGCAATCACACTCCCGCAAATTGATGTTTCACATTTGATGTCCCTCAGACACCTTGTAAATCAAGTGTTATTGACAGACATGAGGGATGAAATGCAAGGCGGTGCAATTTAACGACTCCATCAGAGCCAGGTCCATTAAGACATCCTAGGTGACCAATTACGCTCCAAACACCTGCTCAACAAACAGATGTTTGGGTACAAACTCTGTACTTGTTAATAAGCTGACTGTATGGATGCTGTATTTTATCCATGTCCAATTGATGCCACAATATGCTTTCTTGTTAATTCACACAATATGATAATACTTTTTCACATGTTAAACTTTGTTCAAGGATCAGAGAACAAGCCTGACAATTTAATCAAATATCCATAGTAATTCATCATTTTTTTCCCGATTTGAGATTTCCCAACAACTCCCAGAGGGTACGCCCTTCTCTATTACAGAACTTTCTATAAGCTGTCAGAAGTCTTCTCATTCCCAGGTGACCAATACAGAAGAACTTCCTGGTTCCTACAACTCTTCGCTATCTGCTTCCCAGACTTCATTCCTATGTGACATCAGGGATTGCCTCCCTCAACTCCAACTGGCCGGGAACTGGGAACCGCTCACACTACTGGTATCTGACCATAAAATATATTGGACAGATGGATTCAAAGCACTATCCTCAGAGTGATTAGGTTTCATTATACCAAATGAAACACCCCATTAGGCTTTATTGTCCTATAATAAATGTCTTGAAAGAGGGTCTTCATGTACAAAAAGGTGGGCCCAGGGATCACAAGGAGGATGACATTGATGCTGACTCTGGGAAATGTGCACGCTAACCAGAGAGAGAGAGAGGGGTGGAAAAAGAGAGAGGGTTAGAGAGAGAGAGAAAGGAGAGAGAGCATTCTGAATTTAAAATAAATGTCCCTGGCATGTGTCTGTTTCACTGATCCCGAGACCTTGTTCAATTAAATAAGATGGCATGTCGTTTGTGTCTTCTGTTTTTGGACTATATTCAGTCCATCTTTCGGAGTGTTTTACCCCTTTTTCTCCACAATTTTGTGATATCCAATTGGTAGTCGGGAGTGTTTCTGCGGCTCAGTTTTTTTAGCAACACAAAGACCCAGATTCAACAGCCCTATAGCTGGAGGAGACACCAGACAAAAACCAACACATTCAATTTACAGGGCAACCAGATCTGTGGTGGCTGTGGTCACATTCAAACAGTTTTTCTATGAGTTAAGATGACAAACAGAGGTCTTTTATGACAAAGTCCTGACAAGCTGACAGTAACTGATACCCATCTAATAGGATAATCCTCCATCCCAATAATTTACCACTTTGGAAACATAACATTTCCTCAGCCATGTCGGTTTGCGAAGCCCAGAACGCAAAGTGATATTTTGTTATCAGCACAAGTCCAGAAATGATTAGGGCTTTCAGAAAGTGTAATAGTGGAATGGGGAGTTGGGGTGGAGTGGTGGGGGCTTGTTAGAAAATCATCACTGCGGCCAAATGCATAGTCGTCCCCAGCTGAGCTTCATGGCAGAGGATCAATCCCATTCCTCTCCGAGTCCGAGTTCCTTTTCTCCTTTTCTCTTTCTCGCTGTCAGCCAGACGTTTGAGGGAACTGACGCACGGCAGCTTTGAAAACAGCCTCTGGTCCTGCTGGTGTGAACTGGGCCTGTCAGCTTCAGAGAAGGACCGGTCATCTGCTCCACACACGCTGTGCCGCTCGCGCTGTACTCAGAACAGCCCTTATTGTGTCAGCCAGAAAGAACCAACAAGATACTGTACAATACTGACATTCCAGTTCTTCAGATGTGGAGATTTGAGTGGCAGGCTGCTGGAAGGTTTTCTGGGAGGTTTTCTATTAGATGGATACAGTAGGCGCTGGTAATGGAATAGATACCGATGGATAAAATGAATCAAACAGATACTTCATAATATGTGCAAGCACATGAATCTTTGAAGATGTGTGATACTAACGGTGTGGAAAACCACACTAGTCACCTGCCATGGTGAATGAAGCCTCACGCCACCACAGCATTAGCATTGTGGGATGTGAAAGGTCCCCCTCGGTTTCGTCCAACTTTTTTTTAAACCTCTGAAGCATGCTATTCATCTGCTCATCTCACTGACAATGCTGCATCCGGGCCAACTTTTCACTTACTAGCTGTCTGTTTGTAAAGCAAAAAGGAAACACAAATAAAAGAGAGAAAGAAAACCTTTTTGTGAGGCTCACACACATGTGGCCACCACTCTGATAACATTAGAGCAGTGCCTGGGACAATGTTAGTTCAGAGATAACCCCAGGCCCCAAAACCATCCCAACATCCTGTTTTTTACTGATTGGGGGTTGACAATAGTTGCATCTCTCGCTCTGTGTTTTTGTTCTGGGTTGATTGTTGTTGGATGATGGGTGAAGCAGTGTCCTCTCCTTTCCCTCAGATGTTCGGGAGGGATTAGCCCGTTAGCTCAGCATTGTTTTTGGTGGATTTCACCCCTAAGCTCTGTGCTTCTGTCACACTGTGGTGAAAGACAGCCTGTTGGTATTGGCTCAGAACGCCCTCTGACTCACTCGCACAGGTGCACTATGGGGAAATGATTCCACTTTACACAGAGTAGCACAACACATGCCATCTCTCTCTATCTATAATCTACCCACTGGGCACATATGTCAGTTCAACGTCTAGTTTTAATGTACATTTGGTTGACTTGTCAACTAACGTAAATTCAACCAAAAATGGCACCATTGGATTTCGGTTAAAAGTGAAAAAAAGTATCCCAAGTTGATGACTTTTTGCAAATCCAATCAGTTTTCTACATTGATGCAACATCATCACATTTATTTGTCTGGTTGAAATGAAATGCAAACAACATTGATTCGACCAGTTTTTGCTCAGTGGGTAAATTCTCTGGAAAAACCAAACATCACTCAAGTTTCAGCATGAAAAGCCTGATTTGGGGAAACACACTGAATTTACAGAATTGAGCATTTTTATGACTTTAAACTTGAATCCTTTAAAAAGGGCTAAGAAACCCAAAGCAAACTGCTCTGTTTCTACTTTGCTTACAGGCCTTAGCACAGTGGACAGGTTTATTCTCTGCTGCTAATCCGGTTGTGATTACCACGTCTTATTGTTGTACAGGAGGGGATCATGTTAAAACAACAATTGTCAGCAGGAAAAATGTCAGTGTAAACCTACAGCACAAAACAAGACACGCCCTTGGCCTCCACATCTCTTACCTTGTACAATCACTGCCATTATTCACACTGAATGGAAGGATGATGTTGTACATGTCAACACAACATGGTGCGGCTCTCGGCCAAGGCTCATAAAACCTACAAGCTCTCAGTCTCACGTCAGAATTACACGTTCACCCATGTTTTCCAAACGTAACATTTCAACTAGTTTAAGGTTAAGTTTAGGCATAAACATCAAATGGTTAAGGTAAGGGCTCATGTTTGGGATAGGCTTAAAACAAAAATGTCAAAAACTACTTTCTATTGCTGGATTCAAACGGGCAACCTTTGGAATCAGAGGCAGACACTTACTCGAAGGTAACAACGCTCACTGTTGCCCCAAGTGGCCGGTTTCCACGTCATCTCCTGACGTCCTCAGACATGGATGGACTTTGAATACTGACTTGTATCAGGGCTGACCTGCCTGTATAAAACACCTGCATGCTACAGGTGTGTATATTATGTGGGTGATCAACATCATGTAATTAACATTAATCTCCGGCAGCTACTAATGACATTCATAATTGCCAACATGAGGCATGTTTAACTAGCATAAGTTGTTTAAGTGTATGCTGAGAGGCAATGTGTTTGAATGCTTTGAGGTAACACTCTCTTCCACAGTATGGAAAACAGCCCTGCATCTTGCCAACTCCATTGATCCCATAATGCATCAGATTAGCCGGTTGGCCACAAAGGGAAGGAATTAATATATATATATATTTACAGAAACGATCAGCGGTTTACCGGCCAAAACATCAGTTCATGACTGTCAGGTGAGATCTCATCATCGGGGTCTCCCTTCCCTACCTGTCCCTACCACAGGGGCTGGTAGCAGCGTTGGCGGTGACCAGGAGTGGTCAGCTAACCATTTCGACCCAGGGGAGCGCTTCTGAAGAAGGGGGATTACCTTGATCCAGCCCCCGACACTCCAGAACCAAACAAAAGATGGAACTCCTGAGCTCAGAGCCCCTCGGGCCCCCGGTGCGTTAATCCCATTCCAGCTGGACAAAATCCGTCTGGCCGGAGCCCACACTGAGGCACTAAGCTCCCATAAGAGGCTTGGAGGAGAAGTCAGACAGCTCATCAAGGATGAGGACTTAATTAGCCATGCAAAGTCAACCTGGCTAATTGAAAAATTCTCATCGAGTGGCGTCCCAAGAGAGGAGCGCGCTCTTGTTTACTTCGTCCCAAGGTGTTTTGTTGCTTTGTGCCGAGAAATGCCAGAGATGTGGATGAGGTACCCCGCTGCTTCACATGTAGGCCGAGTCCAAAGGAATTCTGACGAGAGCCAAGGCTTTGCCAACATACTGGATCTTGGACTTCTACAGCTAGTCTGGCATGACTGGATTCATCTATGGGGTATGGACATTTTATTAGAGCAGATATGGAGGGATTCTTGTCTAATTATGTTATTGTGGTCAAAAGGAGTATTTGAAGAGTTCACACAAACACATTTGCAGTGTCTATGTGTGCACCAAGGAGTATCTGGAACCATTGAGACATATCACTAGAGTTAATTATCTTGTTTGTTTATCCAAGGCGAGTTGATGTCAGAACTCAGTCAGCACTCAGCTGGTAGACAGAGCACACACCTCAGTTATGTAAAACAGAATATCTCTCTATCGCCCTCTCTCAATTCATTTTAAGGACTTTATTGGCATGGAAAAGATATGTTAACATTGCCAAAGCAAGTAAAGTACATAAAAAACAATACAAATAAGCAGTATACATTACACTCACAAACGTTTCTAAAATAATAAAGACATTTCAAATATCATATTATGTGCAAATAGTTAAAGTACAAAAGGGAAAGTGCATAAACATAAATATAATGTAGGTTGTATTTACAATGGTGTTTGTTCTTCACTGGTTGCCCTTTTCTTGTGGCAGCAGGTCACAGATCTTGCTGCTGTGATGGAACACTGTGGTATTCACCCAGAAGATATTGGAGTTGATCAAATGTGGGTTTGTTTTCAAATTATTTGTGGGTCTGTGTAATCTGAAGGAAATATGTGTCACTAATATGGTCATATATTTGGCAGGAGGTTAGGAAGTGCAGCTCAGTTTCCACCTCGTTTTGTGGGAAGTGAGCACACAGCCTGTCTTCTCTTGAGAGCCAGGTCTGCCTACGACGGTCTTTCTCAATAGCAAGGCTATGCTCAGTGAGTCTGTACATATTCAAAGCATTCCTTAAGTTTGGGTCAGTCACAGTGGTTAGGTATTCTGCCACTGTGTACTCTCTGTTTTGAGCCAAAAAGCATTCTAGTTTGCTCTGTTTGTTTGTTCATTCTTTCCAATGTGTCATGTTATTATCTTTTTTGTTTTCTCATGATTTGGTTGGGTCTAATTGTGTTGCTGTCCTGGGGCTCTGTGGGGTCTGGTTGTGTTTGTGAACAGAGCCCAAGGACTAGCTTGCTTAGGGGACTCTTTTCCAGGTTCATCTCTCTCTGTAGGTGATGGCTAAGTTATGAAGGTTTGGGAATTGCTTCCTTTTAGGTGGTTGTAGAATTTAACGGCTCTTTTCTGGATTTTGATAATTAATGGGTATGGCCTAATTCTGCTCTGCATGCATTATTTGGGGTTTTACGTTGTACACAGGGGATATTTTTGCAGACTTCTGCATGCAAAGTCTTAATTTGGTGTTTGTCCCATTTTGTGAATTCTTGGTTGGTGAGTGGACCCCAGATCTCACAACCATAAAGGGCAATGGGTTCTATAACTGATTCAAGTATTTTTAGCCCGCTCCTAATTGGTATGTTGAATTTTATGTTCCTTTGATGGCATAGAAGGCCCTTCTTGCCTTGTCTCTCAGATCGTTCACAGCTTTGTGGAAGTTACCTGTGGCGCTGACATTTAGGCCGAGGTATGTATAGTTTTTTTGTGTTCTCGGGCACCGGTGTCTTGATGGAATTTGTATTTGTGTTGCTGGACCTTTTATGGAACACCATTATTTTTGTCTTACTGAGATTTACTGTCAGGGCCAAGGTCTGACAGAATCTTTGTAGAAGATCTAGGTGCTGCTGTAGGCCCTTCTTGTTTGGGGACAGAAGCACCAGATCATCAGCAAACAGTAGACATTTGACTTCAGATTCTAATAGATGCTGCAGACTGTTCTAGTGCCCTCACCAATTCTTTGATATATATATGTTGAAGAGGGGGGAGCTTAAGCTGTACATGGATTTTATATTGTCGTATGTTTTTCCCCCAACAACATTTTCCATCAATATGTATAGCAGACCCTCATGGCAAATTGAGTCTAAAGCTTTTTTGAAATCAACAAAGCATGAGAAGACTTTGCATTTGTTTTGGTTTGTTTGTCAATTAGGGTGTGCAGGGTGAATACGTGATCTGACGTACGGTAATTTGGTAAAAAGACAATTTGACATTTGCTCAGAATATTATTTTCACTGAGGAAATGTACGAGTCTGCTGTTAATGATAATGCAGAGGATTTCCCCAAGGTTGCTGTTGACGCATATCCCACGGTATTTACTGGGGTCAAATTTGTCTCCACTTTTGTGGATTGGGGTGATCAGTCCTTGGACCCAAATACTGGGGAAGATGTCAGAGCCAAGGGTGGTTGTTAAATAGTTTAAGTATAGCCAATTGGAATTTGTGGTCTGTATATATGATCATTTCATTGAGGATACAATCAACACCAAATGCCTTTTTGGATTAGAGGGTTTGTATTTTGTCCTGTAGTTCATTCAATGTAATTCAATAATACAATGGGTTCTGGTAGGTGTTAATAGTTGATTCTAAGATTTGTATTTGATCATGTATATATTTTTGCAGTTAGTTCTTTGTTGTAGGGCCAAAACAATTGGAGAAGTGGTTTACCCATACAGTTCAGTTTTGGATAGATAACTCTTCGTGTTGCTGTTTGTTTAGTGTTTTCCAATTTTCCCAAAAGTGATTAAAGTCTATGGATTCTTCAATTACATTGAGCTGATTTCTGACGTGTTGTTCCTTCTTTTTCCGTAGTGTAGTTCTGCTTTGTTTTAGTGATTCACCATAGTGAAGCCGTAGACTCAGGTTTTCTGGGTCTCTATGTTTTTGGTTGGATAGGTTTCTCAATTTCTTTTTTAGGTTTTTGCATTCTTCATCAAACCATTTGTTATTGTTGTTAATTTTCTTAGATTCTCTCTCTCTCTCTCTCTCTCTCTCTCTCTCCATCCCCCATCCTCTCTTTCAACATAATGTGTTTAGAAATGTCATATCCCCCCTCGCTCTTGACATTGTAATGCTTTTGACTATGCAAACCCCCTCTCCCCTCAACATAACGTGTTTGAATATGCCACTACTCCCCAAACAGAGTGTGTTTAAAAACGCCAGTCTCCCTCCTTGGTCTCAATCACCATAATGTGTTGGAGTATGTTAGGGACCTCTTCTGCATAATGTGTTTGACAATGCTGACCCCCCCCCCCAGCCCATCTATGTCACTTACACCTAATGTGTTTGAGAATATACAATCTGTATCCCCCCCCCCCACACACACACACACACACATACACTCACACAACCACCACCAACCCAACCACCTCCATTTTTAACATACAGACTTTTGTCTTAGTGGATTGTGATAGACAATGCCCCATATCAACCCCCATAAACAGCATGTGTTTTTAAGAGCCTGCAGGATGTGGGGGACACTATACCTCAGATACTATCTCCAGGGCCAGAAGTGGTTCCATTGCATACAGAGGCCATATTCCCCGACTCTACTCTGTTTGGGACTATTGGTCTTTCTTTCCCCTGGCCTCTTTCATCCTATTTCTCCACCTCTCATTTCCAACCGCTGTTTCTCCCTCTCTAATTTCTAACCCCTGTTTTACCCTCAGTCTCCCCTCAGACTTCCTTTCCCCTGGCCTCTATGTGTCTGGGCCTCTCAGTCTAGAACACGACACGCTGACTGACCCACAGCTGCAGAGCAGTCATTCAGAGCTGTGATGCTAATGGCGTGGATCTGCTAGGAGCTAGCCAATCCTACCTCCACAGGGCTGGAGCCACCAGGGAGATAAGTGACAACAGGGCTGTCCAGCCTAGTCCTCACAGAGTCATCACTCACAGGTGAAGACAAGGCACGCACTCGAAAAGCCATTCAACAAGTTTCCTGAGACAGAGAAAAAAATGCTTATTCTAACCCCTTTAATTGTTTCAGTGGTAGTTCTACTTGCCTATTCGGTGGCTGTGAGGTACTATAGCAGCAATGCCTTGGTGGTTGTCCCTCAAACATCCATCAATACTGGCATTAATGCTCTGCAAAGTCAGGGTTCCACCATGGTTATTACACATCCTGCTTTCTCTCATAATACCTGCTCAGAATCCCTTGGCACATACTTTGTTATCGCCCAATAATCTCTGTCCGCTTAATATCAAATGCAATGCTTACAGAATCAGTTGAAATAACAGCGGTGGTGTTTTAAGCAATTAACCTTTTCGCTGTGTAAATGGCTTCGGGGGATATGGGGGCTCTGTAAGGGCCCTGCTGGGGGATGAATGTCTGCCTATCGCCCACCGGGAAACACAAACACCACGTTTCAGAGAGGCCCCAGGCCCTGACAGGAGGGAGTGAGAGAGTGAGTGAGTGAGTGAGTGAGTGAGTGAGACACACAGACAGACAGACAGAGACAGACAGACAGACAGACAGACAGACAGACAGACAGACAGACAGACAGACAGACAGACAGACAGACAGACAGACAGACAGACAGACAGAGAGAGAGAGAGAGAGAGAGCACGAGACAGACTGAGAAAGAGAGAGAGCCTCTGCGCATCGTGTGCGAGTGCATGGAGACGAGAGGAGAGGAAATCAGTGTGGTCTCCAGAAGAACCCGTTGGGAGTTCAGTGTTGGCCCGCTGACAAAGGGTTGAGGGAGGGAGAAAAGGGGGGAAGAGGGAGGCATTACTCAATTCCAAATCAGGCCCATGCAGCTAGCGCACATAAACACTCCATTGTCCTTTGATGTTGTGGGCTGCAGCCAGTCAGACAGCTAGTCATACATCACACAGCAGCTCTAGTAGCCCCTCCAACTACCCCCAATACACCCAGAGGATAATATTACAGACCCCCTCTTCTCCTACACCCCCCAAAAAACCTTACCTGTAGGGCTAATACCCTGGGTTTGATAATGGAGCGCTGAGTCTGAATCAGGTCTGCAGGAAGGAGACATGAAATTGCCTTCCCTGTAGCCTCAGACTGCAGTATATAAAGCCTTCACCTCAATCACCAGAAGAATAAGACCTATTGTTACAGTGTGTGGACGGTGTTGGGTAAGTAAGTGATCCTTCACAATAAATGGAAGCCAATGAGTCATGGAGGTTTACACAGAGCTCAGTTTGAATCCTGGGGAGAATACGGACTCAACTGTGTGGTTATGAACAGACAATATAATGCCAACCTCAGGTCCAGGTCCAGGTCCAGGTCCTACAAAAACTCTCTTTTCATCCACAGTTTCGCTTGGCATTTGGCATAAAAAATTGTTTTTGTCAACCGGCTCAATTTGATCTGATGAAACTTGGCTCTGAAAGAGGGTGTGCCAAAGAAATCTGCCATACACTCTGAGCAAGCATTGAAACTCAGAAGCCACGTTGAAACATTTCCCGCCCGCTGACCCCATCCACTTCAGGTGAAAGAGGGGTCAGCGGATCACGCTCAGAGGGGTCCTAATGGACAGCGGTCAAATGGCCAGAGGTCAGCGAGTCATGTTTGTCCTTCCTTGGGCCGGTCACAATAGAGAGCGGTGGATAGATGGATGAATGTTTGGATGGGATGAAAGAGTCGAGTGGAAGAATAACAATGGTCTGGCTCTTATCAGTGAGACAGACAGCAGTGAAGCTGGACAGACTGGGGAGCTAACTGTGTGTCTCTGACTGTGTCAGTAAACTACTCCATCACCCACCGGGGTGCCCACTCCACTACGCACTGGCTTGAAAAGACTTCTCTACAGAACACATTAGTTATTTAACCCAGGTAAGCTGACACAGGAAAACACATGGCAGGGGAAAGGGGTTGGGTTAGTGTTCATGTTAAGGGTACAATGCATGTACCTTAACAGTGTTTGGTAAAGGGGGTGACTGAAGTGGGTTTTTGTGGGCTAACTCTTTGTAAGTTGGGCTATAGGAAATGGATGTGAGGAAGTCTGAGTTAGCGGTTCATTAATGAGCCCCCACCTCCCACTGTAAGCTATAGACCCATAGAGGAAGGTAGTCAGACCAGACCAATGTTTGTTTAATTAACACAGCGAGAGAGAGCTCTGGTTCTGTCAATGGCCACCGTCTGTCTGTCTGTCAACAGGCTCTGTTGTTGAGTTATTTTTCTGTGACACGGCTGGCCATTGATCCGGACCCGCCGTTAACATTGAGTGACAGACAGGGAGGCGGGTCGATCCAAACCAGGCCCTTTACAGACATTGACCCAGACTCCCGAGTTCTGTGTCAGCTCCAACCCCATCGATGTCATCGATGGCCAAATCTCTCCCTTGAGGCGTAACTGGGTGGGATTGATTTGGGGTGGGGTTAGGGGATGGGGAGCAGGGGGCACAAGTAGAGTGATAATCAAGTCCCATGAGGAATCGACCCCCATCCACACACAGTGACATACATCTTTGGGTTGTCCAGAGCTGTCTGCCATTACATATGAATTAAGACTCAGAGTTCCCACTCAATCGCATGACCTGTATATCGCCTGTCCTCTTGATCGAACTTGATTTAAGAATGGGTGTATAGGAAATGAAAAAGTTAAACCAATATGGATTTAATGTCAAATAGCAGATTGAATGGTTATTGTAACGTTACAAGGCAGTCGTGTGCTTCTAGAGTTACTCCCTCACAGACCATTCATGATGTGTTGAACCAAGGATAGGCTACCGAACAATTCCCTATATCTCTCCATCCTTCTTCTCCTGCTCTTTCTGCCTGTCCTCCTGCCTCTCCCTCTCTCTTTGCCTGTCCTCCTGCCCCTCCCTCTCTCTTTGCCTGTCCTCCTGCCTCTCCCTCTCTCTTTGCCTGTCCTCCTGCCTCTCCCTCTCTCTTTGCCTGTCCTCCTGCCCCTCCCTCTCTCTTTGCCTGTCCTCCTGCCTCTCCCTCTCTCTTTGCCTGTCCTCCTGTCTCTCTCTCCCTCCCTCAGGCGAGTCGCTCAAATAGACAGGGCCAATTTTCTGCTAATTGGGCCTCAGGAAATTGCTCCTCGTTTTAATGTACTGCTGGACATCCACAGAGACATGTGATCCGCCGTCACTTTTAGTTTCTTCTCCTAAAAGCAGCAGTGCCCAGCGCAGGTGTGAGGACGTGACACATGCAATACAGTGTGGGACAGAAAAGCTCCCCTTTCCCCTCTTTGGAAGTGACACACTATCCTACAACTCCCAGGTTACGTTAGGTGAGGACCCATGATATCCAGACAGTAAATATACTAGGGCTGGACGATACCAGTACTGCGACATGCGTTAATATCGTGGCAAGGAAACAAAACATGAAGTGGATTTAACCTCTTTAGGAAAAAATCCCTAATGTTGGAAAAAACATCCTTATGTTGTCATCCAGTCACATTTATTTATTTTCCAAGCGATATCCTGAAGGCATAAGACTGAAACATGCTCTCCGTTTTAGTGTTAAAGACACTTCAAATTGTTTTATTCTTTTGAGCACGGATTATATTAAGTATATTCGTTTTGCATCTCGGCCTCATTGGGTTAATCCTTTTCATGGTTTTGAGTGCGAGAACCTTTTAAACTCCCCAAACTCTATCACACAATACTGTATTATCATTAAAGCACCAAAGGGTTTGGTCTGCTTTGTGTTTTCTTTTTGTCATATTCCGGTAGTGGTATCGTCACAGTCCTAAAATGTACTGTTCAGAGATGAAAAGGTTACACACACATGGAGGACAGGTCATGATTGACCTCCATCTCGAGGCTCCTATACAACGTCAAACCCAGTTGAACTCAAAACGAAGGTCAGAATATAATCGATGGGATCTTTAGTGAATGCAGCCCTATTGGGATGAAAGCTGCTCTGGTGGCTTGCAGTCATTTGACAAACACCAACTGTCACAATATTTTAGGAACCGCCAGAGACCCTGCTTTAGTGAACAGGAAAGCAAAGTGTATTCATTGGAGATCGAGTTAACCTCTGCTATCTGGCTATCGCCGGGCGGATTTCAGGGCCGGAATGCCGAGTGTGCGTTGACATCATCCGTATCCAATGACGCTGTTCTACTGAGCTGTGATGTCTAGATAAGATAATGGCCCCACAGTGACAACACTGACACATTATAACGATAAGACGTTACTTAAAGGGCCAATCTGCAATTGCTATATCAATTTTTGGACTGATAAATGTATGATATATTCACATTGATTCACATTTAACTGTCATACCCCCATCAGAACCCAGAATATAAGCTTGTTTTACTCCAATGTTGGTAAGCATTGTAAATCTAAACACACACTGTGTAGCCTCAAAACTTTAAACTTTCATTTTGATATCTTAGATGGTCAGCCCTTGCATCCACAGCTCTGTCCGTGAATTTGAGAGTGGTTACATTTCTCCAGGCCCATACCTCAGCGCTTTACCAACATAAAGGCGGGTGGATGCTTTGTGATTGTTTCAAAAGCTAATTGCCCCTTTAATGGGATTAATCTGTGAACAATTACTGACCCCATTTTGAGGGGAAATATAAACTATTCTCTGATTTCAGAGCGCTGATAATGGAAGAGATAGGAGACACCAGGAGGCTCAATTGGTTTGCTTTGGAGTTACTTTGACACGTGCAATTGTCACAAGTTTTAGAGCATGCGATGAGCATGCCTTCCATTCATTAATGGTCCAATAAGGCTAGCGCTAGCCAGAGGCAGTTGAATGGTCCAATAAGGCTAGCGCTAGCCAGAGGCAGTTGAATGGTCCAATAAGGCTAGCGCTAGCCAGAGGCAGTTGAATGGTCCAATAAGGCTAGCGCTAGCCAGAGGCAGTTGAATGGTCCAATAAGGCTAGCGCTAGCCAGAGGCAGTTGAATGGTCCAATAAGGCTAGCGCTAGCCAGAGGCAGTTGAATGGTCCAATAAGGCTAGCGCTAGCCAGAGGCAGTTAAATGGTCCAATAAGGCTAACGCTAGCCAGAGGCAGTTGAATGGTCCAATAAGGCTAACGCTAGCCAGAGGCAGTTGAATGGTCCAATAAGGCTAACGCTAGCCAGAGGCAGTTGAATGGTCCAATAAGGCTCCTAGCCAGAGGCAGTTGAATGGTCCAATAAGGCTAACGCTAGCCAGAGGCAGTTCCAAAATGGTCCAGGCAGTTGAATGGCTAACGCTAGCCAGAGGCAGTTGAATGGTCCAATAAGGCTAACGCTAGCCAGAGGCAGTTGAATGGTCCAATAAGGCTAGCGCTAGCCAGAGGCAGTTAAATGGTCCAATAAGGCTAAATGGTCCGCTAGCCAGAGGCAGTTAAATGGTCCAATAAGGCTAACACTAGCCAGAGGCAGTTGAATGGTCCAATAAGGCTAACGCTAGCCAGAGGCAGTTAAATGGTCCAATAAGGCTAACGCTAGCCAGAGGCAGTTAAAGCCAGAGGCAGTTAAATGGTCCAATAAGGCTAACGCTAGCCAGAGGCAGTTAAATGGTCCAATAAGGCTAACACTAGCCAGAGGCAGTTAAATGGTCCAATAAGGCTAACACTAGCCAGAGGCTGTTGAATGGTCCAATAAGGCTAACGCTAGCCAGAGGCAGTTAAATGGTCCAATAAGGCTAACGCTAGCCAGAGGCTGTTGAAGCAAACTAAATATGGTTAAAATGTGCACTTAACTTTACATTTTGGGTGAAATAATACAATGTTGGAGTTGGACAGCGACTGCAGTGAAACCTGTTGCAGTTTGTCGATAAGGCTGCTTTATAAATATGAAGGGGTTGTTATTCAGGTTTGAAGTGTTAGACGGCATGTCCATCCATTTCTCTTCAGAATTTCAGACATCCATTCCTGTTCAGAGTGCTGGCGGTGCAGAGAGTAATCTCAAGGTGTCAACAACAGTCAAGGAGAAACGTCCTCACTTCTTTAAGTCTTCACCAAAGAGCAGCTAATGGAAAATTCCTCTCTCTGTCCTTCTTTCTCACTCATCCCCCCCTCTCCCTCTCTCTTTCTTTCTGTTTCGCTATCTATCTCTCTCACACAGACTAGTTTATTATCCCTGCACAACTGGGTAGAATTTTGCAGCAGAGATGTCAGAAAAAGTTTATTTGGAATATGTGAGGTCTACCACATCTTTGACAGTTTATATGCACACACAGACAATAGCACAGTTTTTAGTGGAGAGATTTAGTGGTTGGAGCTCACTTACATTTTAATTGTAGTGTATGCAACTTTGAATGATGCTCTCCGCAAATATTTCCTATCATGGATGGGTGCCATGGTAATGAGGGCAATAGCAATGTTGAGTTTATTACTGTGAGACTCTGGCACTAACTATAGAAGCTCAGAGAGTTGGGGATAAAGACCATGAGTCCATTTCATTTACAAGTGATACTCATTCAAAGATCTGCATACGTTGTCAAAACCTCTGTTACATGCTGAACACACATGGTCAATGATGGAAATCACAAGCATGAGTACACGAACACATACACACATGGTCAATGATGGAAATCACAAGCATGAGTACACGAACACATACACACATGGTCAATGATAGAAATCACACATGGTCAATGATGGAAATGAGTACACGAACACATACACACATGGTCAATGATGGAAATCACAAGCATGAGTACACGAACACATACACACATGGTCAATGATGGAAATCACAAGCCTGAGTACACGAACACATACACACATGGTCAATGATGGAAATCACAAGCCTGAGTACACGAACACATACACACATGGTCAATGATGGAAATCACAAGCATGAGTACACGAACACATACACACATGGTCAATGATGGAAATCACAAGCATGAGTACACGAACACATACACACATGGTCAATGATGGAAATCACACACACACACAAATATATGCGCACACTCACACATGCACACACGCACGCACACACACAAACGTTTTGCAGAATGACAGAGCTGACCTTGTCTGACATTCACACAGACACATCCCATCCCCTGAAGGCTTGTTCTGACCCCCTCATCAGGTTCATCTACATAAACCAATCAATAAAGACATGATTTAACACAGAATCCCTCAATCTCTCCTGTCAATACCGACCAATGTTACCAAACACAACAAATGCATCCATCAATATGACGTGTTGTTCAACCCAAACCACCATTCATCAATGTTGGACGTTTTTCACATTTCAAAACATCTATAAATCATTAAGGCATCTTTCCAAACATTCCTGTTGGTTAATAGGTCAAAAGTCTAAAGACAATAAGGCACTGACCTCGCCTCAAGGACCCTTAAAACACTATCGTTGCAAAGTTATTGTTTTACATAGATCTCCTCCCTATCTTTCTTATAGACCTATACAGTGGAAATTTGATAAATCAGGAAGTGAGGTTTGGGTGACTTCTAATGGCCTGTATTGATCGGTTTAGGTTGACGTTGGGTCAGTTTTGCATTTCCCTCACTAATGGTTGCAGTTAGGATTGGAGGAGGGAAGCTCATCGGATGTGGCAGGGCTTGCAAACTATTACGGTCTACAAAGGGAAACACAGCCGCGAGCTGCCCAGTGACACAAGCCTACCAGACAAGCTAAATTACTTCTATGTTCGCTTCGAGGCAAGCAACACTGAAGCATGCATGAGAGCATCAGCTGTTTCGGATGACTGTGTGATCACAGCATGCGCTGACCAACTGGGAAGTGTCTTCACTGACATTTTCAACCTGACCGAGTCTGTAATACCAACATGCTTCAAGCAGACCACCATAGTCCCTGTGACCAAGAACACCAATGTAACCTGCCCAAATGACTACCGACATGTAGCACACACATCTGCAGCCATGAAGTGCTTTGAAAGGCTGGTCATGGCTCACATCAACACATTATCCTAGAAACCCTAGACCCACTCCAATTTGCATACCGCCCCAACAGATCCACAGATGATGCAATCTCAATTGCACTCCACACTGCCCTTTCCCACTAGCTAAGGGCCCTGGAACTAAACACCTCCCTCTGCAACTGTATCCTGGACTAAATGACGGGCCGCCCCCAGGTGGTAAGGGTAGGGAACAACACATCTGCCACACTGATGGAACAACACATCTGCCACACTGATCCTCAACACAGGGGCCCCTCAGGAATGCGTTCTCAGTCCCCTCCTGTACTCTATGTTTACCCACGACTTCACAAGGAGGTCAAAGACCTGGCAGTGTGGTGCCAGGATAACAACCTATTCCTCAACGTGATCAAGACAAATGAGATGATTGTGGACTACAAGAAAAAGAGGACTGAGCACGCCCCCATTCTCATCGACGGGGATGTAGTGGAGCAGGTTGAGAGCCTCAAGTTCCTTGGTGTCCACATCACCAACAAACTATCATGGTCCAAACACACCAAGACAGTCGTGAAGAGGGCACGACAAAACCTATTCCCCCTCAGGAGACTGAAAAGATTTGGCATGGGTCCTCAGATCCCCAAAAAGTTATATTGAGAGCATCCTGACTGGTTGCATCACCGCCTGGTATGGCAACTGCTCGGACTTCGACTGCAAGGTACTACAGAGGGTAGTGCGTACGGCCCAGTACATCACCGGGGCCAAGCTTCCTGCCATCCAGGACCTCTATACCGGCTGAGGGGCTGTGGGATCGAAGGACCTGCTGAGGGGCCGTTGTAGGGACCTGCTGAGGGGCCGTTGTAGGGAGGGACCTGCTGAGGGGCCATTGTAGGGACCTGCTGAGGGGCTGTTTTAGGGAGGGACCTGCTGAGGGGCCATTGTAGGGACCTGCTGAGGGGCTGTTTTAGGGACCTGCTGAGGGGCTGTTGTAGGGAGGGACCTGCTGAGGGGCCATTGTAGGGACCTGCTGAGGGGCTGTTTTAGGGACCTGCTGAGGGACTGTTGTAGGGAGGGACCTGCTGAGGGGCTGTTGTAGGGAGGGACCTGCTGAGGGGCTGTTGTAGGGACCTGGAGGGGCTGCTGAGGGCTGTAGGGAGGGACCTGCAGGGACCTGCTGGGGCTGAGGGCTGATGGGCTGTTGTAGGGAGGGAACTGCTGAGGGGCTGTTGTAGGGACCTGCTGATGGGCTGTTGTAGGGGCCTGCTGACGGGCTGTGGTAGGGACCTGCTGAGGGGCTGTTGTAGGGACCTGCTGAGGGGCTGTCGGAGGGACCTGCTGAGGGGCTGTTGTAGGGAGGGACCTGCTGAGGGGCTGTTGTAGGGAGGGACCTGCTGAGGGGCTGTTGTAGGGAGGGACCTGCTGAGGGGCTGTTGTAGGGACCTGCTGAGGGGCTGTTGTAGGGACCTGCTGAGGGGCTGTTGTAGGGACCTGCTGAGGGGCTGTTGTAGGGAGGGACCTGCTGAGGGGCTGTGTCGGAGGGGGAGGGACCTGCTGAGGGGCTGTTGCTAGGGGCTGGGAGGGACCTGCTGAGGGGCTGTAGGGACCTGCTGAGGGGCTGTCGGAGGGACCTGCTGAGGGGCTGTCGGAGGGACCTGCTGAGGGGCTGTTGTAGGGACCTGCTGAGGGGGACCTGAGGGACCTGCTGAGGGGCTGTGAGGGGCTGTTGTAGGGACCTGCTGAGGGGCTGGGAGGGACCTGCTGAGGGGCTGTTGTAGGGGGACCTGCTGAGGGGCTGACCTGCTGAGGGGCTGTTGTAGGGACTGAGGGGCTAGGGACCTGCTGAGGGGCTGAGGGACCTGCTGAGGGGCTGTTGTAGGGACCTGCTGAGGGGCTAGGGACCTGCTGAGGGACCTGCTGAGGGGCTGTTGGAGGGACCTGCTGAGGGGCTGTCGGAGGGACCTGCTGAGGGGAGAGGGACCTGCTGAGGGGCGGAGGCTGTTGTAGGGACCTGCTGAGGGACCTGCTGAGGGGCTAGGGACCTGCTGACCTGCTGGGGCTGTTGGAGGGACCTGCTGAGGGGCTGTTGGAGGGACCTGCTGAGGGGCTGTGAGGGGCTGAGGGACCTGCTGAGGGGACCTGTGAGGGGCTGTTGTAGGGACCTGCTGAGGGGCTGTTGTAGGGACCTGCTGAGGGGCTGTTGTAGGGACCTGCTGAGGGGCTGTCGGAGGGACCTGCTGAGGGGCTGTCGGAGGGACCTGCTGAGGGGCTGTGGTAGGGACCTGCTGAGGGGCTGTTGGGGGGACCGGCTGAGGGGCTGTCGGAGGGACCTGCTGAGGGGCTGTTGTAGGGACCTGCTGAGGGGTCGTTGTAGGGACCTGCTGAGGGCTTGCTGAGTGGCTGTTGTAGGGACCTGCTGAGGGGCTGTCGGAGGGACCTGCTGAGTGGCTGTTGTAGGGACCTGCTGAGGGGTCGTTTTAGGGACCTGCTGAGGTGTCGTTTTAGGGACCTGCTGAGGGGCTGTTGTAGGGACCTGCTGAGGGGCTGTTGTAGGGACCTGCTGAGGGGCTGTCGGAGGGACCTGCTGAGTGGCTGTTGTAGGGACCTGCTGAGGGGTGCTGAGGGGCGTTTAGGGACCTGCTGAGGTGTGAGGGGCTGTTGTAGGGACCTGCTGAGGGGCTGTTGTAGGGAGGGACCTGCTGAGGGGCTGTTTTAGGGGCTGTTGTAGGGACCTGCTGAGGGGCTGTTGTAGGGACCTGCTGAGGGGCTGTTGTAGGGGGAGGGACCTGAGGGGCTGTTGAGGGGCTGTTGTAGGGACCTGCTGAGGGGCTGTTGTAGGGACCTGCTGAGGGGCTGTTGTAGGGAGGGACCTGCTGAGGGGCTGTTGTAGGGACCTGCTGAGGGGCTGTTTTAGGGACCTGCTGAGGGGCTGTTGTAGGGACCTGCTGAGGGGCTGTTGGGGGGACCGGCTGAGGGGCTAAAAGAGGCCATCAGGGACATGATCTCAGTGAAGGAAAACTAAGGGGACCGGAATGGCAGCTCCAATCGAAACACACACATACAACTCTAATGGTTGACAGGGGCTACACACACACAAATACACAGACACATGCACATGCGTGCACACACGCACACACACACACACACACACACACACACACACACACACACACACACACACACACACACACACACACACACACACACACACACACACACACACACACACACACACACAGGATATAATAGCAGATCAGTCCCAACGCACACCCCCTGAGCTCATTACAAATCCCCCTCTGCGCTGATGAACAGTTGACAACTTAGCAGCCTCGAATCGTTTTCACAGTTATCAAACTTCCTCACCCCTCTCCTCCACACATCAACTCTCAGTGGAGAGGATATGGCTCTCTGAAGCTTGTCTGCTGCGATAGAAAGAGGGCAGTACTCCATCTTATCAAGGCGCCTCCCGACCAACTCCTATCTTAGCTGTAATTGTTCCCACTAGCTATCTGTCCTAGCAGCAAGCCAAGCAGCTACGCTCTGTAACCTTTGAGAGACGAGTTGGGAACTTTTTTTAATAGGAAAGTGAGTTAGTCTCCCGTTCTCCCCTTAAAGCCAAGGGGTCTGTCATGACTAATATCTCCTTCAATCACACAGATGGGTATCTGTCTCCCGGGGCCTCTTTTCCACTCTCCCAGTCTTTGTAATAAACATCACGCATCAGTCAGGAGCCTTGAATTACGGACGCCTGTGTGGGGCCTTATGCCTTATGTGTAAACCTCAGTCAGAGATCCACTCTTGCCTGGCTGGCTTCACACCTTTAAATACAATATTATCTCAAATGGATGGAGGTAGGATAACCAAAGGGATGGGGCTTCCTGTGCTTTTGGTTTGGGGGGTCAAAGTTTTATTGGTGGTGGTTGAGGTGAGTTTACCACTTTACTATGTGCTAAACTTAGAGCTCCTGGAAATGTGCTGAATAAATCCAGTCAATTATGGATTCTAACTAAATAAATGGCACAATAACAAGAACAGGACAAGGGAAAGGGGCACTAACAGACATCATAGTACAGTGTGAGTTCAGTATCTACTGAAATCTGTTGGAGCTTTTGAAGTTTTACCTCAGAGTGTGTGCCGACTTGGAGGACAATGGACAATGGAGTGACCCCAAAGGAGAAGTCAGACCAACTGACAGCAGAGCACCAGAGTTGTGTAATCTACAACAGTAAAACAATGCAGCTCTGCAGTAACAACAGAGAGATAGAGCAAGGCGTCTGTAAACAAAGCACTGCTACACTACAGTATATAATATCGGGCCTATATAATAATAATAAGTTATTTGACCATTTGACCCATGTTGGAATCAACCCCATAACTCTAATTTTACAAGCACCATGTTCTAACCATCTGAACTATTGGAACCACAATAAATGTGAGTCCACCAGGAAGTGGTCATGGATCATGTGTGCTCTACTCAAATAACCAGAGGGTACAGCAACAGAGACCACAACCTCAATGACCTGAGGTGTCCTGTACAAGACTGTATCTCCACCTGGGTGGTTTCACAGTAAAAGGGCGAGATTGAGAGATAAACAGGAAAGAATGCTGAGGACTTATGCATGTCAAGTATCTCCTGTCAGGAGAAAAAAGGGATGAAATACAGGCAGGGTTCCATAATAAAGAGAGGAGGGTGTGTAAATTAGCCTCCTGTGGCATAATGAATGACTTACGATCAGTGTCTCTCCCATCAGTTAAACAAAGGTGAAGTCAAATAAAAAAATACACAGTCATATCCCCAACAGTGGCCTGAAGGGAGGAGAGACTGTGACGATCCTGGAGATAGTGGAGATGATTATGGCTACCCTTGGGGCTTCTGCAGGGAGGGGGGATTCTGTTTTCCTTTCCTGAGGTGTCTTGTCTGTCTGCCAGCTGAGTGCTGACTGAGTTCTGACATCAACTCACCTTGGATAAACAAACAAGATAATTAACTCTAGTGATATGTCTCACTAGTTCCAGATACTCCCTGGTCCACACACACACACACACACACACACACACACACACACACACACACACACACACACACACACACACACACACACACACACACACACACACACACACACACACACACACACACACACACACACACACACACACACACACACACACACAGCCTAGTGTGTTTGTGTGAATGCTCACAACAACATAAATTAGAAAATAATCCCTCCAAAAACTACTCAAATAAAATGTCCATACCCCATAGATATAGGGATGAGAGAGATGGATGGACAGAGAGAGAGAGTGAGATAGAGAGTGAGAGAGAGAAAGAGAGAGGGAAGGGCGAGAGAGAGAGGTAGACAGCATGTCCTTTCTCTCAACCTCACCCCACCCAGAGGCAGCAAAACCTGTTCATCTCTTAGAGAATTCCCCCCTCCCCTTCCCAAACCCTTCCCATCCCTTCCCCAGGACACAGTCAGTGGATGGACTCATTCCTCTAGAACAGTCTATTGACAGTGTGAGGTGGGGATTAAAAATCTATGCGAGCCCACTCCTACCATCACCTGTCATTACCTGACCCAGGTAATTCACTGGGACAATCTGTACGTCCCTCAGGGTTGTTCCCACCCCCCCCCCCCACCCCACACAAAAAAAAATAGCACTGAGTACCCCTGAGGGTGGGACTCCCTGACCTTTGACCTAGGGGTCCTCTGGTTAATTACCCCACACACCTCTCCAGAATTCTGGAATGTTCTGTGCCAAGGGCCAGAACATTGGGAAGGGGGAAACTGACAAGACTGTTTCCTGAACTCTTATCAGGGAAGAGGTGAGCTACAGCTCAAGTTAAAGTTACGGACCTGTCGTGCGAACCTGGTGTGTACTACACAAAGTGGGTAAACTACTAAACGTGTGCAATACCATGGGAGGGGTTCAACCCAGGATTTAGCAAATGAGAGATAGGAAATAAGAGATGGATTAAGGGTCTCTGGGGAGACGGACACTAGCTTGGAGTGTGTTGACAGTAAACATGGTTGAATCATCCTCTTCAGCCCAGTATGCAGGCTGGCTGACACTATAGTTGCCCCCCAAATGGCAACCTATTCCCTATACTGTGCACTACTAAGGGCTCTGGTCAAAAGTAGTGCACTATGTAGGGAACAGGGTGCCATTTGGGACGCACTCCATCTTCCTGACAGGAATAGTGCTCTTTCCCCAGAGGAATGCTACCTCATTCCCATTCCCAATAATGTGAGAGGGGACAGTCAAGCGGTAGGATGATCTATATAATGGTCCTGTGTCCTGCAGTGTTTATTGGCTTCTCAAGGACATAATGACAGCCAACGACATACATTACATTCCATTACTGTAGCGCCCTCGTCTGATCCAGTAGAATCATCCTTCATCTTCCTCTGCGTCATCCCTGGAGCCAATAGGGGCTTCCTGTGTCGTCTATGTCATTGTCACTCTCCACACGCCCTCCATGGTAGAGGAATCAACTCAGAGACACCTTGACACAGAACTCACCATGATTGATGATAATTGCTTTTCTTCAAAAGTCGTGTAAACCTAGATTTTCTTCCATCTACCCTAGTGAGAATTTTACCCACACTGTGACACTGTCCATTTGCGTTTCATGACACGTCCAGTCCTCCATGCTAATGAGTTAATTATGCTGAAGACATGGAACGATTCATTGGCCTATTTAAGTCATATAAGGTAGAAGTGGGCCAGGTTTGCTGGGGAGAAGAAGTCCATTGTGTGTGTTGGATGAAGGACTATAAAATGGTGGAAGGCGTTTGAAAGTGAAAACAGATGTGTGTGATGCCAGTGCTCACTCTAAGGGTTTGCTGGCCTGTATATCCAGGGCAGTGATGTTTTAAGGAGCATGTGGTTTTGAAACAAGTCTGTTTGGTGCAATTAAGAAATGAATAAAACGGGGTAACACAGTCGGGCTAAAACAACACAACTTGAAGTTTTCTAAAGTAATTTCGTTGTGTTCTTTCCTTCCTGAGCAACTGAAAAAGGGGATGGATGTTGGAAACGAGAATCCATCAAGGACGATCTGCTGCTCTGACACAGCACTCATTTGAGGAAGGGAACGTCAAAACATGACATCTTGAATTCACATCACACTAACAAAAGATGGGCCCACCGACAAATTCACCCCTCGCATGACCTGCATGGTAATAGTGGGCTTACAAAAACATTATCCCAAAATATCTTCCATTGGAAGAGAGAAACAAGGTTTGCTCGATCCAAAACTGTTCTTCCCGAATAGAAGTTCCACTGTGTACTAAGTGGACCAGGTTTGTGGGCACAAAACCTTTTTTGTCCCAGTAAATTATTACAAAAGGCCCCTGCTCTGGCAGCAGAAAAAGGAGGTTATTTCGAGGGCAAGGTGCACGGTGCACCCAGTAGTCCCAACTTAATTCCCTCCCTCCAGCTTGAACATGTCCAACTGTGACAGATCAAATTGTTCCAGGTGTGTCATTGAATTGGGGGCAGTATGTCTACTCAAAGCATTGCAGAGAGCTGTGGACGGGAGGTGTGATTGCGTACAGGCTTTGTAATGCCTTAAAGGACTGGATAGAGGGGTTCTATAAAGGCGCTGTGCCCTCTTTCACCCCAACTATCATGTTTTACTAACAGGTGTCTGGTCACCTGATCACTCCTACACATGTTCCGTAAATGCCATGTTGGAACAGACAAGATGGCTAAAGGAGAATGAAGAAACAGATGCTGTCTACAGACAAGTCACATTCAGAGGACTTGAAAAGTTTAAACACATGATTGAATATGATGTGGTCATTTAGCGATTTACAGTTGATTCAGTATTGGGGAATCAAATCCCCAACTCGGGTCATTCCAGCACCATGCTCCGTCGGAGGCATCAGATTCACGTAGAGTAGGCTATCATTCATAGTTCTCCACATGTCTTGTGTTCACAGATGACTGTTTTACACAATGTTCTGATAACCCGTCCTGTTTTATGCTTCTCTCAGTCTCGAAGTCCAGTATCTATGGTGGAACTGGAGTCCAATCCGACCAATGAATCTCTTTGACCCACAGCTTCTTCTTCACCTTTTGAGGTTTCCAGTGAAAATCCTAACAAACGGCAGGTCTTATGAAGGACTGCTTTCTCTCCGGGGCTCGTCAGCTGAAACCTGAGGGAAAAAGGGGGCAGCAACCCCATGTGGAAAGATTTAGGTGAGCGGTAATCTCCTTTTTTACGGAACTTATGTGAAACACCTGTATGTCTATGCACGGACATCAGCCACACAAATCAAAACCCTGAACACGCAACTCATCATCACACAAACAAGCCCTGAACACAAGTATGAAGAGCTGAACACACAAATCAAGCCATAAACACACAAACGAAAGCGACAAAAAACAAACAAATCAACACGATTGAAAACTGAAATAATGCAGAGCTGAGAAAACACAATTGAGAACTGAATACGTAAATCAAGCACCAAATCCACAACTGAGAACTGAACACGTCATCAGGAGCTACTGTAGCAACAAAATTGAGAACTGAACACAACTTCAAGATCTAAAAACCCAACATAGGCCTAAATCCTGAACACAGTCGAAAGCTTCAAAACAAGGCCCTACACATCCGAGATCGAGGAACATAACCCACAATCAAGCAGCAGGATAACCCTTCTGACGCTTCTCGCATCATTTCACCTCTGTGTTATTCCCAGGTTTTTTTCCTGTCTTGTTTGATTGTGTTATAAATCATTTAGTGTGAGTCAGGGTCTTCAGCCTGTGTTTTCACAGGGCAGTGTTTGATTGAAGTCATTAAGCCAAATCAGTTCTACACTATAAAACCAGGGGGAGAAGGCAAGGATCGGGTCTTGCATTGCATCTAGGCTAAGCCTATGCTTCCAAAACTTTTCTCTTCGAAACTAACGGTCATTTAGAATCCGTTAACATTGCCTCCAGGGCATGTAGGGTGAAGTTAAAACACTGCCCTCACATGCTTCTAGGCCTATTTAAATGCTTAAATAGCATGCTATTTTAGAAATCAAATCAAACAATAGAAAATGCTTTGTGATTTACATTCAGTTAATGAAACCTAATTAAAGTCGAAGAGAGTGTGTCCAATTTCAATTTCGTCCAGTATAATAAAAACAATTATTGCGAAATCTCAAGTGGTGATCTTCAATTTCCGAAGTGTAGAGAAGACTCAGCTGCTGGCAAATACAATGTGAAAGGAAATGAAATACAAACGTCCCTCACCCCAGGTTCCGGAAGGTGATTACATTACTATTGCGTCCTTCACCCTGCATGCCCCTGCCATGTTTTGTGTGTGTGCGTGTGCATGTGCGTGCGTGCGTACGTGTGCGTGCGTGCGTGCGTGCGTGTGTGTGTGTGGGCGTGCGTGTGTGGGCGTGTGCGTGTGTGTGTGTGTGTCCGTGGGTGTGTTTGTGGAGCTATGAGTGGGGAGGCAGTCAGTGAGTTGCTGGTGATAGCAGTTGTCATAGCCAGCGTCTAAACTTGCAGCGCTCACTTTCCACTTCCAGTCCCAGGAGAATGTTTGACCAGAGTGCAGTCACAGCAGTGTTCCTTTAACCCAGACAGTCATCTGACCTTATGAGCACACTTCATACAATTCTGACACGTGTCATGGAAGGAACATTCTAGTGGTCAGTGGAGTCTACTCAGAGAGGAAGGGGAGGACCATCCTCCAGTGAATTTGGTGAAACATTAAAAAAGGTAGCATTTTCAGAAGCAACTATACTAAATATATTCACAAAAGATGGTTGAATCAACGTTGTTTCCACGTCATTGCAAAGCAAAAAAAATGGATCAATGTGGAAAACTGATTGTATTTGCAAAAAGTAATGAACGTAAGGACATTTTGTCATTTTTTAACCAAACTCTTAACCTAAATCCAATGACATGGTGATTTTTGTTTTTACATTTCATGTTGAATTCACGCTAGATGACAACTCAACCAAATGTAAATCAAAACTAGACGTTTAACTGACGTCTGTGCCCAGTGGGATGGATCAGTGAAGTGAATTCGGCCATGAATCAGAGGAAAGATCCAACCAAAGGAAGTTCTGACACCTGCCATTTCTTGTAGACATTCATCATCATTAACCTCTTCAGAATGACACTTCCCCAGAAAATGATTCAGCTGCTTCCGCTACATACTTGCCTCGTCATTCTGAACGGTGGTCAATGAGAAAAATACAATGCACTGTTTTATAAAAAGGTTGACCAAAACGTTAATTTAGCTATGAACTTTGTGGAAACATTTTTTTCCTAATGTTAAAGGGGCATTTAAAAAACGAATTCAGATGGGAAAGAGCATACAGGAACCGTTTAAGTGTGTATGTTAGGCAGGAGGTCAGTATATTGTAAGGTTATTATTAGTACTGTAGAGCAGTATCATCATGAGTTATCTGGCTTTGAACTGTTTTGCTCTTTAAAACTCAATTCAGCACAAAATGTCAACTCAACAATGACTCTTCCTGTCCTAGGTCAGAATGAGGCCTACAACGGACACACACATCCTCTCTCTCTCTCTCACACACACACACATACTCTCTCGGTTAGCCGATACCCCATGTACACGCACACACACACACACACACACACACACACACACACACACACACACACACACACACACACACACACACACACACACACACACACACACACACACACACACACACACACACACACACACACACACACACACACACACACACACACACACACACACAGGGTCAGCTCAGCTACTGAAGAGCTCATACATCAGGCTAAATGCAGTGTGGAGCCAATGGCCAGTGTCCTCAGCTAACAGGAAAGCAGTATGTATTCCTACCACTGGTGAGCTTTCAAAGACAACAGTCCAGTGTTGTTGCAGAGAAGAAGCCTGTAGTGAAGTACTTTTCACTGCAAAGATGACCCAGCTAAATGCCTCAATCCCAAATGAATGGAAAAGATGGCAACCATCTGAAATTAGATGGTGCCTATTTTTTCCTATTCCTTTGGGATTGAGGCATACTGTATACAGGGCCTTCAGAAAGAATTCACACCCCTTGACTTTTTCCACATTCCACATTTCATTTTGCTATAGCCTGAATTTAAAATGGATTACTTTTAGATTTAATTTGATCACTGGCCTACACACAATACCCAATAATGTCAAAGTGGAATTATGTTTTGGAGCTTTTTTGCAAGTTAATTAAAAATGAAATGCTGAAATGTCTTGAGTGTATAAGTATTCAACCCTTTTCTTATGGCAAGCCTAAATAAGTTCAGGGGTAGAATCTTAACAAGTCAGATAATAAGTTGCATGGACTCACTCTGTGTGCAATAACAATGCTTAACGTGATATTTGAATGACTACCTCATCTCTGGGGGCTCCCGAGTGGCGCAGCGCTCTAAGGCACAGCATCTCAGTGCTAGAGGCGTCACTACAGACACCCTGATTCAAATCCAGGCTGTATCTCTACCGGCTGTGATTGGGAGTCCCATAGGGCGGCGCACAATTGGCCCAGCATCGTCCGGGTTTGGCCGGTGTTGTAAACAAGAATTTGCTCTTAACTGACTTAAATAAAGGTTCAATTTAAAAAATACCACACACATACAGATAATTATAAGGTCCCTGAGTCAAGCAGTGAATTTCAAACAGAGATTCAACCACCAAGACCAGGGAGGTTTTCTAATGCCTATGGGTTAATATGTTTTTAAAAAAGCAGACATTGAATAGTCCTTTGAGCATGGTGAAGTTATTAATTACTCGTTTGATGGTTATATCAATAGACCCAGTCACTACAAAGATACAGGCACCCCTTCCTAACTCATGGGGCCAATGGTGACTTTAAAACAGTTACAGAGTGTAATGGCTGTGATAGGAGAAAATGGAGGATGGATCAACAACAGTGTAGTTACTCCACAATACTAACCTAAATGACAGAGTGAATAGAAGGAAGCCTGTACAGAAGTAACATTTTTAAAAACATGCATCCTGTTTGCAACATGGCACTAAAGTAATACTGCAAAAAAATGTGGCAAAGCAATTAACTTGAATACAAAGTGTTATGTTTGGGGCAAACCCAATACAACACATTACTCAGTGCCACTCTCCATGAATGAATTTACCTTTCAGCAGGACAACAACCTAAAACACAGCGCCAAATCTACACTGAAGTTGCTTACCAAGAAGACAGTGAATGTTCCTAAATGGCTGAGTTAGTTTTGACTTACTGTAAATCTGCTTGAAAAATATATGGCAAGACTGTCACGCCCTGACCGTAGAGATCCTTTTAATTCTCTATTTTGGTTAGGTCAGGGTCACTCAGGGGGTTGAATACTTATCTATTCAAGATATATTGTATTTTTCTTTTCTTTTTATAAACGTTTTCAAAAAGTGTCCACTGACAGAGTAGATTATTTGTGTAGATTATTGACAAAAAAATACAATTAAATCAATGATAATCCCACTTTGCAACAACAAAATGTGGAAAAAGTCAAGGGGTGTGAATAATTTCTGAAGGAACTGTAGTTGGATCTTAACAAGACATGGTATGAACTATCAGTGACTATTCATACATGCAATGGCTTGGGACTGTTGTGAAAGTTTATACTAAAATAACAAACTGGGAACTACCCTCTTCTCTCTTTTGTCCCTCAATATACAATATCAGGGGTTGACTGCATTCTGTAAGAAATGAATGTGACTTCACAGATTTAGAATTAGGTTCCACGATGAACAGCTTTTACAGTTAGCCTCGTCACTAAGGCCCTAGTGTGCACAGAAAAGTGTACTTTCAACAAGATTTCACAGTCTAAAACAGGGTAATGGTTGTGACTAGAGGGAGTACAGCTATGACCAGAGGATACTTTCCGAAGCAGGTTAGTAGAGCATTTTAGCTAACCCTAACCCCTTTCCCATCTTTTACCTAAGTCTCCTAACCTCCCATGCTAACCATCCTAACCTGCTGCGCGAATTCTCCTAACATGCTTTGAAAAAGTAACTTCTGGTCATGGTACAACATCTAGTCAGATCCCAGGGTAAGGGTCGTAGTGGTATTCCATCTAGTCAGATCCCAGGTTAAGGGTCGTAGTGGTATTCCATCTAGTCAGATCCCAGGGTATTCCAAGGGATCCCAGGGTAAGGGTAGTGGTATTCCATCTAGTCAGATCCCAGGTTAAGGGATCCCAGGGTAGTGGTATTCCATCTAGTCAGATCCCAGGGTAAGGGTCGTAGTGGTATCATCTAGTCAGATCCCAGGGTTAAGTATTCCATCTAGTCAGATCCCGTAGTGGTATTCCATCTAGTCAGATCCCAGGGTATTCCATCTAGTCAGATCCCGTAGTGGTATTCCATCTAGTCAGATCCCTAGGTATTCCATCTAGTCAGATCCCAGGGTCGTAGTGGTATTCCATCTAGTCAGATCATCTAGTCAGATCCCAGGGTAAGGGTCAGATCCCAGGGTGGTATTCCATCTAGTAGATCCCAGGTTAAGGTATTCCATCTAGTCAGAGTAAGGGCGTAGTGGTATTCCATCTAGTCAGATCCCAGGGTAAGGGTCGTAGTGGTATTCCATCTAGTCAGATCCCAGGGTAAGGGTCGTAGTGGTATTCCATCTAGTCAGATCCCAGGGTAAGGGTCGTAGTGGTATTCCATCTAGTCAGATCCCAGGGTAAGGGTACTCCATCTAGGATCAGGGTAAGGGTCGTAGTGGTATTCCATCTGGTATCCCTCCATCTAGTCAGATCCCAGGGTAAGTGGTATTCCATCTAGTCAGATCCCAGGGTAAGGGTCGTAGTGGTACTCCATCTAGTCAGATCCCAGGGTAAGGGTCGTAGTGGTACTCCATCTAGTCAGATCCCAGGGTAAGGATCGTAGTGGTACTCCATCTAGTCAGATCCCAGGTTAAGGGTCGTAGTGGTACTCCATCTAGTCAGATCTAGTCAGATCCCAGTCAGGTAAGGTATTCCATCTAGTCAGATCCCAGTGGTACTCCATCTAGTCAGATCCCAGGGTAGGGTCGTAGTGGTATTCCATCTAGTCAGATCCCAGGGTGGTACTCCATCTAGTCAGATCCCAGGTTAAGTGGTACTCCATCTAGTCAGATGGTACGTAGTGGTCCATCTAGTCAGATCCCAGGGTAAGTGGGTCAGATCCCAGGTGGTCGTAGTGGTTCCATCTAGTCAGAGCCCAGGTTAAGGGTCAAGTGGTTCCATTTCAGACAGGGTTCGTGTGTACTCCATCATCAGATTGGTTTTTATGAGTCAGATCCATGAAGTGGTTCATCTAGTCAGACATTCACTCCATCTAGTCAGATCCCAGTTGATCTAGTGCCCATTAAAAAGGAAAAGAACCAGGTTAATTCACATTGGTAAGACTGTTCAACAACAACCAAATATAGTGTTTCCAACCTTGTTCCTTCACATGACAATGCACACAACCTGCAGAACCTTCACAATTCCACGTTGCTTTGTTTAATGGTAAACCTTCCACCAGCCCTGCAACCCAGTAGTGGTCTGTCAGCACCTTTAACAGGCCTCCCAACAACCCTACAGGAACAGATTCCTGGGTCACACACAACTAAAAACACACACACGCACACGCACAGACACACACACACACACACGCACACACACAGACACACACACACACACACGCACACACACACACACACAGACACACGCACACACACACGCACACACACACACACACACACACACACACACACACACACACACACACACACTGCACCACAACAACCTTTCAATGCGGATACCTGCAAGGCTTCTCCTTTAGCAACACGTCTCCACACTATGTGGACAACATCCATTAGAAAGAAAATGCTTATTTTTCTCAGTCGCTCTGCTCTTAAGAAAACTGCACCGATATCAAAATGGAACACATCCATCTCTGTCTGGGCGGCTCTGATTAATAAATACTGCCAAGACACGGTGTGTGTGCTGTAAGAAAATATGATGAAAACATTTGTGTGTGTGTGTGTGTGTGTGTGTGTGTGTGTGTGTGTGTGTGTGTGTGTGTGTGTGTGTGTGTGTTGTGTGTGTGTGTGTGTGTGTGTGTGTGTGTGTGTGTGTGTGTGTGTGTGTGTGTGTGTGTGTGTGTGTGTGTGTGTGTGTGTGTGTGTGTGTGTGTGTGTACAGTATGTGAACAACTCTAGCCCAGAGGACAGTGGAAGTCACCCAGCCCGTGCTCCACTGTGTTAGTTATTATAGTTGTTGTAGTGCTGGCTCAGCAGGCCTGGGTCAGGATCATTCCCTCCCCTGATTGCCATCGGCCTTCTGTCCGCCTCACCATTGATCTCCAGCCACAGCCAAGCACTTTCCAGACCCCAACCCCCCACCCCCTTTCTCTTGTCTCCAAATACTCCCATATAGATCTATTGCAGAGCCTTCCTGAGCTGCCTTAGTGCTGGTATTAGCATGTTTGAACCCGTGTCGGCTAGAGAGGTCAATGGGATTGAGAGGGCCGGCTCATCTGTATTAGAAAGGCATGGAGCCTGGCTTTGTCCACTTGATATCCTGACATGTCCTGCTCTGATGGTACAGCTGACTGCAACACTGACAGCCCATCAGGTCACAAGTTGCTGGTTCATTAGAGAATTAGAGATCTAGCGGTTGATCGGGCAGGTTGACAATGATGGGTGTTTGAGGCCAGACTGCAAGCTGCCTTGCAGGGGATTTACTGTAAGTGAAAACTCAGGCTGTGTAAGAAGATGTATTGAACTAATTTCCCAGAAACAGCATCTCTAACATGTGGAATCTAACATGTGGAATCAATGGGCATTGTGATACGACTTTCAAAATAGCCTACTGAAAAAATGGCTTTGTGAAGACATCAACCAGTGCCTTCTGGATTGATATGAATTACACCTGAAATGTGACCTGAAACCAATATCAGTCTTCGCTAGATACCTGGGCAGCACTACAGAGCACTTTCTCCTCTTTGTCAGGGCTCTTGATCTGAGAGAGCACTTTTTAATAATACCCTCACCTAACAAAGACCCCTTTTGAGTGAAGGCAATTCATCCTGTCACACCGTCGCCATGGCGAAATGGCATAGATGAGATGGAGTGCGGATGAGGCTGTCAGTGAGGGTAGCCCAGCATAAATACAGTGCTGTCATTTATCACGAGACAAGACAGTGCGCTCATGAAAGACACCGGGAAACATGACACCGGACGCAGAGGTGGGAAAACTCCCTCACGCAAAATATTCCCAACAACACAAAGGAATGCCAGCCTCCCCTTTGAAGAAGGGAAACCCAAGGAGGGAGCTGTGATAAGATCCTGGGGAACATATGACAGGGGAGCTTTAGCGAGACGTGTTTTGAAGTTCTCCTGTCCTCCTCTTTGCTTTTCTTCTTTCTCTGTCGTTGTGTACGCCGCACGTCTCCAGTTCCATCAGGTGAGAACTTTGGGAAACTACTTGAGGATTTTGGACGTTGAGCACCACATGAGAAGTGTTGAGATTCTCTGCCGTTGAGTTTTATTTCTTCTACTGTAGTTGTCCACATCATTTATCTCCAACTCCATCAAGTCCACCAGATGCAAACTTGAGAATGGAGTAACGTTCTCCAATGTTCTCCATTGACCACCACCATACACAACCCAGAGACAGAGACACAGAGAGAGTGGATGGAGCAGCATAAAGGCGGCCTTTTAATGATTTCACTCTTACAAGCAGGGTGGCGCTTTATTGAAAATCAATAGTGTAATTTTCTACTTAGATAACCCAATTCCTTCAAACTGATTTTCTAATTTCCTCCCCGAGCATCTTCGATTATTCAATCAAGAAGCCAATTCCAGCAGCTCCACCATTGAGATTATAGTTTTTAAATCTGTCACTCCGCCCTGGGTCAGTCTAACCTCACAGGTTTACAACTGTTCAGCTGCTGTTGGAATTTCATATTCAGCAACTGTTTATAGTATAATGCCTCACATTGAGGCCTCTTTTTTTAATCAATGTGATTAACTTTGCACCTGAAGTACAAATCAATATGGTTATGAGCAAATGTAAAACCTCCCAGAGTTTCAACGCTGGTGTTCAGTAAGTGGGCGGAAAGCGGTGATTTGACTACTTTTGGAACTGCTGCATACAGCCAATCATTCTCTCAGGTCTCGGCTAATGACATTCAGACATTCAGCGCAAGGCAAAACAGGGCAGTCTTGATAAGCTTGTACAAGTCAACCAATGACCGCAATGTTCTGTCCTATTGGGTTCTTGCCCTGTTCTGCCTACAGCCTTTCTCTCCATTTGAAGTGGACACATTCCCTTGGGAAAGCATTGGCCATACAGCAGTACCTTTTAGCATTGACTGAGTCTAAGTTTGATTGGGCTGGGTAACTTGCGTAGGTGTGGGTGGTGTGGATTGTGTCACGCTGCCCGGTTGACTTTTTCACCATTGTTTTCTGCCAGGAAAGTCCGAATGCCAGCTGTTAATGCAGGGGATTGAAAACAATTATAAACACGTCTAGACATATAAACCAGTCTAATTCGGGGGAAACCCAGGACGATTGGGGCGGATTCATAACCTCATAGTAAATCAAATCGAATACAACCCTTAAGTGGTTTATGACAAATAATGTAAGAAAAGCCTGATTTAATGGGTTTAAAACAGATGAAACGTCAGAGGAAGTGAAAGAACTGATTCATCAAAGAAATTGCAGGCAGAGCCACTTACAATGTTATCTGTTGTAAACAGCAGGCCTAGGTTGCTGAATAAGGCCTATTCATTAATGAAATTCAATTACTCATCGTGAAGCCTCTGCCTGCCTTAAAGTGAGGGCACAAAATAAATCAGCTTAATTGTATCCAATAACTTCCTATATCTATCCATTCAATACTAAAGAGGCCACTTTTTTAGGCGATGCCAAAGCCATTGAAAATCCTTGAAAAAGGATCTCCTCCGACCAGATGCCGTTAGCATGAGGGTTCTGTTTACGCTGCGGTCCACTCTGGGTTGAGGTAAGTGTGAGCTGATCCACACCAACAGCTGGAATGGGTTCTTTTTCATTGTATGGATCCTCTTTCTTTCTTTCTCTCACACTCAAAACAAATAGCCCACAGTGGATGGGCTGGACTGGGAGAGGCAGGGTTGGGAATGCTATGTCTTAGGAAGAGGAGAGGCATGAGAGAGAGAGAGAGAGAGAGAGAGAGAGAGAGAGAGAGAGAGAGAGAGAGAGAGAAGAGAGAGAGCGAGAGAGAGAGAACAAGAATGAAAGAAAGAGAGAGGAAAGGAGAGAAGAGAAAAGAGGAGAGCTCGAGAGCCTCTAACTAGCTGACAGCCGGTCAAAGCACATCTGGTTCGGATACGTCAGCCTCCACCCCAGCTTTCTCCTCCCTTCTCCCTCCTTCTCCACCATTCTTCAACCTTCTCCTCCCTTCTTCAACCTTCTCCTTCCTTCTTCTCCCTTCTTCACCCTTCTTCAACCTTCTCCTCCCTTCTTCTCCCTTCTCCTCCCTTCTTCAACCTTCTCCTCCCTTCTTCAACCTTCTCCTCCACCACAAATGCATGACGATGCCATTGAACATTGAGAAAGTATTTGATAACTCTGCAGCCGTATTCAATTACAATAATATTGACACCCAAAACCACAGAACTTAAACTAAACTAATTGATAAGAGTTTCCCTCCTCGTTGGGAGTTTCTGTGCTCTGGGTTTGCTGGCACAGATTTCTCCACTCACTCTAGGCGGTCCGTTCTGTTTTGTGGGCCGGCCCTTTAAAAACATGTCTGCCATTGTGAGAAGCAAAATAGAGGGGTAAACACAGGACAATTGCACAAACACAAACATGTCCTAACATTTTACCACAGTTTTTTGAGGTGGTCGGTCCCAAAAATCTGGAACACGGCGGCCCCCTGTTTCCATGGGTGTGTGATTCACAGCGTGTTCTCTGGCATTATTCTAGGCTTGTTGGAAACATGAGGGCTGATATTACATCCGTGTTGTAATAATACACCGTTTCATCTCTGCAGAGATGGATCGAGAGTTCTGAAGGGCACAGCGGCCTGAAATGACATACCAGATGCTAAGGGCATCTCTCCAGAAACGTAATGAAAGCCAATAGTAATACGCACTGCTGCAGCCGCACATGCCTTCCTGCTTCCTACTCTTCATAGATACAACAGTGAAGATGGACTCTAAATAAAAGGTGGCTTTGATGATGCGTTCTCATAAATCTGGGTCCTGCATTCTCCTCTGACACCAGGACTGACACAGATCAACTGGGTTCCCAGTGAGTTTAGTTTTCTGTCAGGTATCAGAACACACAGGAACTAGTGAATGAGCCTTGGCTGTAATGGTCACATCAAAGACAATAGGTTAGCTAGCGGAATGGGGAGAGAGCATGAAAATTGGCCTAATATTCAGTGGTATGCAAATCAAGTCAGCCACAGACACACACAGACAGAGGGCCCAGACCCAGTAGCATGCCTCTCTCAGGGATCATTAAGTGATTGCGGCAGGTTGTTTTTGCCCCGGATGCCCCTCTCCATCTGTTCTCTATAGCCACTCATTAGTGTGGTATTCCTAAGAGACCACAGCCTCAGGCCAGGGAGACCCCTGTGTGTCTGTGAACCTGAGAGCTGATAATGCTGAGGCCTGGACGGGACGGCGGTACCCCTGACCCCCGACTCACTGAAGAGGGTCCCTCTCCCTCTTTCCCTTTCATCCTCACTAGTTATTCATATTAATGTCAACTAACATATTGTGGTCAATGCATCGGACTGGGTGATTCATTGTGACAACATTGTAATTGTATCAGTACCCGGTCAGGACTGAGATATAATATAAATAGTCACCCATACCCGAAATATGCTAATTCATTTTACTTGCGATTTCAACTTGAATGTGTGATTGTGTGTGTATTGTAATATCCATGTATTTCAGTGTCTTTGAATGTCATGTGGATATCAATAAAAACCTAAACTTGTTCTCCAACAAACAGCATTGAAGAGGGAGTGAAGCCTCTCAGCTGGTTCTCATTTCTCCACCGTCGAAGCAGGTCAGCGTCTCAAACTGTATCACACGACCTGAACATGATACCCCCCCCGAATCCCACCAGAGTCCACTGCTATCACCCTGCATGCTACACGCACACACACACTATACCACCCTGCTACCCCCTCACCAACCTGACGCATATCAACATCCCCTTCGAAGGGAAACCTCATATTCCAACGTTTCCCAAAGGAGCGTGCGGGACCTGACTGATGTCAGCGCATTCCTGTTCACATTAGAAGGATTTTCACCGCTAAACCAATCTCACCATTTAATGTGGAGGTCAGTTGTTTGCTATGCTCTATGGAGTCGGAGGGGGTCAGCGTGAGTTCACGGAGGGAAGCGAAACATGCAGCCTTCAGAAGCCATTTTGCTCTGTTTGTAGATTAAGCTTCTTGACGAGCTGCTCAGTCTTACCTTGAAATAACATGCTGCTGTAACTCCAACGTTAGCCTAAATATCATGCATCCATGTCTATGGAGGAAATCTCAAGTTAGAAATTGGCACAAATGTATTAGGCTAGTTTATATGAAACCGCTCTATAAACTTCTCATATAAAACTCCTGATTATAATAGTTGCTCAAAATAACTGTTTATATATTTGTGGCAAAATACATATATTTCCATTTGCACTTCATCAGTACATATTGCATTCCAAAATATTTTTGTGAAAAAAAACACATTCATGTTCAGCATAACTATAATGAGCTATCGTAAAGCATAGTTGAAATTGCAGTCAGTTTATTACTGAATGGAGTTGTTTAGGTTTTAATGATCGAGGCGCACTCATTCCAACTATTGATCAAATATACAGAGTTACAGTCCAACGGTTAAGTCCAACCTTTCACTCTCTGCAGTGCCAAGCTTTCCCTTAAGAATCATACAGTGCCTTTGATTGTGTCTAAGGCACAAAATGTGGCTGATGGTGGACAAGCCAAACTTCTCACCTTATTCTCTTCTGTCACACATTCAATCGTACATTTTGCCTCTTGGTCATAATGAATCATTGCAATGGACAATCTCGTTGGATATTGGCAGGTGGTCAAAAATCTGGTCCGTTTTAATGAAATGTGACTGCCCATTTTAAACAGGGTGGAAAATGAAAATTCACTCTCCCAAAAGCCAGAACACGAAGAATATCCATATAAATATCTCACGTTTGTGGAAATTCACCAGTTTGACAGCACACAGTGATTGGTTCAGGCAGAGAAGCCCCATAGTGCACTGCAATAAGCAAACTTTACCCCTTTGAAAAGTCCCTCTCTTACAATCTGATCTCCCTTCCATTTTGGTTATATTAAAAATACCCAGTCCCTCATGGTCTGAAGTATTCCTGGGTTTTCCCTTGTCAAGCGCAGGAATCGTAACCAGATGCGACCCGAGCCAAGCTCACGTCAGTCGAAGTTGAAGAAGAAGACGACGATTGGCATTCAGCACGCTCCGAATCGTATTGAGCAAACATGACCCCGCGATGACCCTACAGCCTTCCCTGGAGGGGCGTTTGCAGGTCTATTAGGGCTGTTCAGATACCCCAGGGCTGACCTGCACCATTTCAAACTCAATCAACATCCCAGAGGTACTCCATTATGGCCCTTTCCACGCTCAGAGCAACATGGCAAAACAGCACATCCACAGCAAGGGCCCCAGCCACCAGAGAGGAAACCCAGATGCCTACTGGAAAAGCTCCGCTGAAGGAAAACAATTCAAGCACAAAATTGGGGTTATACATATTTGTTTCAGCACAATAACCAGTGCAGGCAGTGGAGGCGTGGACCTGGTCCCTGAGGAGCATTTGGCCACCAAAAGGTTATTTTTTAGTTTACACTGTGCGCTGTGTCTAAAATCAGCCCCACGTTTCCGTTATGGATTCCTATCTTGTCTTTTGACCGTCACGCTCAGCTAGTTGGAATGAGTCATAAAAACACCCGGGCCTCAGCCAATCAGATTTGGGTTTTTTGTGAGTTGTGTGTTTAGTTGGTGTTCGTTCTGTCATGTCTAAAACAAACCAGAGATGCAGGATGTCAACATCTGCCGGGTCCTAATCACAAACCCGCACAGTTAGATCATTCGCCCATAACACCCACAGATTGGAGATTGGGGCAGAGGAGTGATCAGGGAGTTGGGGATGATGAGTGATCAGGGAGTTGGGGATGATGAGTGATCAGGGAGTCGGGGATGATGAGTGATCAGGGAGTCGGGGATGATGGGTGATCAGGGAGTCGGGGATGATGAGTGATCAGGGAGTCGGGGATGATGAGTGATCAGGGAGTTGGGGATGATGAGTGATCAGGGAGTTGGGGATGATGAGTGATCAGGGAGTTGGGGATGATGAGTGATCAGGGAGTCAGGATGATGAGTGATCAGGGAGTTGGGGATGATGAGTGATCAGGGAGTCGGGGATGATGAGTGATCAGGGAGTCGGGGATGATGAGTGATCAGGGAGTTGGGGATGATGAGTGATCAGGGAGTTGGGGATGATGAGTGATCAGGGAGTTGGGGATGATGAGTGATCAGGGAGTTGGGGATGATGAGTGATCAGGGAGTTGGGGATGATGAGTGATCAGGGAGTTGGGGATGATGAGTGATCAGGGAGTCGGGGATGATGAGTGATCAGGGAGTGGGGATGATGAGTGATCAGGGAGTTGGGGATGAGGAGTGATCAAGAAGTCGGGGATGATGAGTGATCAAGGAATCGGGGATGATGAGTGGGGATCGGGGATGATGAGTGATCAGGGAGTTGGGGATGATGAGTGATCAGGGAGTGGGGATGATGAGTGATCAGGGAGTTGGGGATGATGAGTGATCAGGGAGTTGGGGATGATGAGTGATCAGGGAGTTGGGGATGATGAGTGATCAGGGAGTCGGGGATGATGAGTGATCAGGGAGTTGGGGATGATGAGTGATCAAGGAATCTGGGATGAGTCATACCACAATGGTCAGTCCTACCTCATCACTGCAGCCTCACCATTGGTCAGTCATACATCATCCCTGCAGCCTCGCCTCATATAGAGTTTTTGAGTTGCCCTGGTGACAGAGAAACAAATTCACCTTGTCTTCATTCAGCCAAATGGGAAATTGAAAAAGTTTTCAACATCTTGGACCAAGAGTGGATAGATGGCACTGAAGACTGTACGCTGGGGCGCAACTTTCACTGGAGACATGTCCCCCACATTCTGAAATTACATTTTTGTCCCCCCAAAACAAGGCCTTGGGACCATGTGGACTGAGCAGTCTTGTAGGCTGTTTGGAGTGTTTATCCGACCGGATGAAAAAAATGACAAATATATATACAGCAACAGTTAAAAGTTTGGACACACCTACTCATTCAAGGGTTTTTCTTCATTTGTACTATTTTCTACATCGTAAAATAATAGTGAATACATCAAAACTATGAAATAACACATGGAATTATGTAGTAAGCAAAAAAGTTTGAAACAAATCAAAATGTATTTTAGATTTAGATTCTTCAAAGTAGCCACCCTTTGCCTTGATGACAGCTTTGCACAGGTTGGCATTCTCTCAATGCAATTAATCTGGAATGCTTTTCCAACAGTCTTGAAGGAAGTTCTGGACATATGTGAGGAGCACTTGTTGGCTGACTTTTTTCAGTGATTTATTTACAACTCATCCCAAACAATCTCAATTGGGTTGAGGTTGGGTGATAGTGGAGGCCAGGTCATCTGATGCAGCACTCCATCACTCTCCTTCTTGGCCTGGAGGTGTGTTTTGGGTCGATAGTCCCACTAAGTGCAAACCAGATGGGATGTCATATCGCTGCAGAATGCTGTAGTAACCATGCTGGTTAAGTGTGCCTTGAATTCTAAATAAATCACTGAAAATGTCCCCAGCAATGCACCTCACACCTCCTCCTCCATGCTTCACAAAATATTTTTTAACAAGGCACACCTGTTAATTGCATTCCAGGTGACTACCTCATGAAGCTGGTTGAGAGAATGCCAAGAGTGTGTATAGCTGTCATAAAGGCAAAGCGTGGCTAAATAATCTAAATATAAAATATACTTTGATTTGTTTAATACTTTTTTGGTTACTACATGATTCCATATGTGTTATTTCATAGTTGTTATGTCTTCACTATTATTCTGCAATGTAGAAAATAGTGAAAATAAGGAAAACCCCTTGAATGAGTAGGTGTGTCCAAACTTTTGACTGGTACTGTATATCCATTGCCACATAAAAAAGGAAAGGGCTGGAAATTCAAAGCAATCAATCATCACTATAAAAGTGACAACATCTCACTTAGCATCTAGCTTTCCACCAAAACCAGAGGGGTGCAGAAACATGCTTCACCCCCAGCGTCTTGTTTTACTTCTCCCCACCACACACAGGGAAGTAGCAGTAACCTACTTTCACTCCAGACCTGGAGGTGACTCTGCAGGCATTATCAGCCAGAACCTTTTGTTTCACCAACTGCCAGCACTCCCCAGCAGAATCTGTTCTGACTGCAGGCGCTTAGTTCACGTGCTGCAGAGTAATTACGGCACTCTTGGAACCCATCGGCGTTCGCCCTTGCTCTACAGCGACTAATTATCTATTCATGCATCACATTCCTCGGCAGAGCGTATCGATTCCAGCTGTGAAGGGCTTCCGAAGCCTCAGAGCTGTGCAGAACAACAACGGAAAGCAACCTAGAAGCCCTCCCGTTCGAGTAAGGGAGGGTATCTGTAAGTGTCTTCACGTGGCAGATTCATGGCAGAGGTGAACACACTGTCATTGCTTGAGGGTATTCACTCCATTAGTGATCTGTTACTGATAGGTCTACAATGCAAGTGAGAGTTGAACCTCTGTTCCACAGTCACATTCTTTTACAGCAATGAGGAGAATAAATTAAAGTGAATAATTATAGCAACAAAACTGACAATATGCGCATTGTGTACTTTGGCTGAGGATATCCTCTCTGGTTCAAAAAGATCATTAGCGATCATTATACGAGTAGATTTAGACTCAGCATGTTAGAATTAAACATGACCTTAGATTAGAAAGTTTAACTTTGAAGGAAAATAGATCAATGACCGCTATCACAAATGAATCATAATGTTATAATTTGCAATACCTTTGAATTGAACACCAAAAATGGCAAAATATAATGAACTTTGAATAAAGTTAGCCAAAACACAATGCCATAAGCCAAGGGCTAGTCTCTTGGTTTATGAGTTGTATAAAATTGGGGGGGGTCAGAAGATGACATCTCTACTTCTACATACCAAGTTTCACCAGCAGGGAGGTTATTTGGGGGCACAATAAGATAATTTGGATCCTTGTCAAGGCTCTAAATAACAAACCACAAGCATTCCGTAGCGCTTATACCCCAAACCCTTGACTAATCAAGGGTGAAGGACCTCTTTTCTTACAGGTACCCGAGCCACAAGGCACCCCCCAAAAGTAGGGCTGACCCACTACACTGGCCCACACCTCTGGACCTATGAAGACCAGGGCAGCAGCCAAAGTTCCAGTCATAGAGTGTCATGTTTTCACATACAACCGTGATAAAGTTGTAGATCTTTGTCCAAAGTTAACTTCTATAGCCACATGATTGCATAATTATGGCAGAGTGTGATAAAAAAAGATATTTGCTGACTTTTTAACAGCGGTCTGCCTGAGAGCAATAAAGCCCCCACAGAAATGCCATGAAGTTATTGAATAGAGCCCAGTAGTATCTGTCAAACCATAAATAGATTGCATCTTCCTCACAAGCATTTCATTTTCAAGTGATTGTGAATCGTAACACCACAATCTAATAACGGTTTGAAGGGTTTCTGTGTGTGTGTGTGTGTGTGTGTGTGTGTGTGTGTGTGTGTGTGTGTGTGTGTGTGTGTGTGTGTGTGTGTGTGTGTGTGTGTGTGTGTGTGTGTGTGGGGGGGGGTATGTTTACACCCGATAATTGAAAGTTTGAAGGAATCAGCATAATGGTTCTGAACTCTGTAAACACATAAGATGATGCCTTCCAGTCTCTATTTAATGAGCTTGTGGTGACCAGGCTTTCAGGCCCAATTCAGACCGTTTTATATGCATTCAAATGTGCAAAAACAGCTTTTTTTGCATCGAAGAAAAAATATTTCTCAAGCAATAATTTAGCTCGGACTGTCTGGGAGTGGGGAGGGGAACTAGCTGGTATTGGCAGAGAGGTTTGGAACTCTTTATTATTAACCAATTTACCGCATGGTGATGTCACAATGGAAAGCCGAAACTTCAACCCATGCAAACCTGCTGATTAGAAGGTCATCTGTAGATTGTATTTTCAAAATAATCCTGTAGCAACAGGAAATGTGAATTACTAAATGGATTATAATTAATGGACATTGTTGTAGAGGTTGATACACTTTTTGTTAGGGTCTAGTGGTTAGAGCATTGGGCCAGTAACCGAAAGGTTGTTGGATCGAATCGCTGAGCTGACAAGGTAAAAAGCTGTCGTTCTACCCCTGTACAAGGCAGTTAACCCACTGTTCCCAGGTAGGCCGTCATTTTAAATAAGAATTTGTTCTTAACGGACTTGCCTAGTTGAAAAAAGTTTTTTTTTTAAAGTGGAAATTACAAAACTTTAGAAGCCTTTTTAAACTCTAATACATTACAAGTTTGCGTTTCAAAATTCTCAGCAACATAAGAGTGATCAAGTTATCCTACATCCAGGGCTGGGGAGTAACGGATTACAAAAAACTGTAACTGTAATCCGTTATATTGCCAGCAAAAATACTGTCAGATACTGTACTTTCTAAAAACTAGATGATTACCTCTAGGATTACTTTTACATTCAGAAAGGATGTTTTCTCAATGACATTCAAATCAGCATTGTAAGTTTGTTCTGCCTGAGTAAGTCTGATCACTAGTCAGAGAGCACCACTATGATGACACCAAATCCATTTGATGGATCGTGGGAAATCAGCATGAATAGGCTTTTGTAGGTTATAGTCCATGCTATGTCTTCCAATGGTGTGACTGCTGTCGGCATCAAAAGATTATACAACTTCAAGAAACGCTTGGGGGTAAAGACGACAGCAGTGATGTAGCCTACGGGCAATACAGATATCACTCATTAATGATATCTAGGCTACACAGAGCATTGATGTGAATCACACTGCTGCTCTCTCATTTAGCTATTTGCACCTTACAGATTGTGGTTGTTGTGCACGGCTGTTCTGTAAGTGTATTTTAACCCAATAATGGTTGAATTTAAGAAGTTTAAACTGCCTATCAATCATTGTTTTTGTGACCAGGGATGTACAGTTTGTATTACAGAAACCGTTTACTGTTTGAAAACCAAACGGAAGAAAACAGAGAAAAACTAGAGTTTCTATCAGACAAATTCAGGTCTGTTCTCTGTTTTATTCCGTTTGTTTCCGTTTAACAAACGCTTTGCAATAGAATCGGCATAATGAATAATCTCCAGTGTACAGTCAATTAAAAATGCACTCCCCCTTCTGAACTCTCCGTGGTATTGTGGTCCATACTGTCAAAAAACAGTTTAATTTAAGAAGACTACGAGTGGGGCTTTTATTGCTCAATCTAATTTGTGCTGATTCAAAAAAATAATTCATTGGCATAAACGGACACATGCTCAAACTCGTGCACTTTTGATTGATTTAAACAGCTGCAAATGATTGAGATATCAAAGTGTCACCAACAAAAACATAGACAATAGGCCTATAGCAAATGCAGCATATGGAATACATTTTTCACATGCATATAGCCCTTTTCAGTAGTACTCTATGTATGCCATTCTGAGAGAAGCATTTCTTTTTCAACTCCAAACAGTGAGCCCAATCAGTCCTTGACAACAAAATCATAAACAACAGATTAGGCTAATTAGTCCTTTGTTTTTTGGGTTATGCTCAGGTAAAGCTATTTGGCTAATCTATATTTACAAGTCCTGTTCTTGAATATGTACTAAATGAATTGCAATGATTGGAAATCTGACAGACTCTATTGTTATGTAAATATTTAGCCTAATCATATTATTATCTGTAGTAGAAAGCAATGGGTTAAAAGAAGCCTACATAACCAACCCATAAAGTAAAATGCAACAGCCATTAATGGCCAGCTATGTAAATTATAACATTGATTTATCCTGCAATGGATGTTGTTAAATTGGTAATATTCATTTTTGTCTTCTTCTAATGCTTGTTAAGCAGGTTGACATTTAATGGGATGAGTCATGTCCTTGAGGCAAACTGAGCGATTTACGACAGATGGGCCAGCTGCAAAGTCAAAATTGGCTATTGTAAAGATTTATGAAAACAAACATTTGTTTTTCGGTCTTAATTTAAGGTTAGGTTTAGGCATTAAGGTTTGCAGTGTGGTTAAGGTTCGGGTGTGGCTGTGCCAGTTACTAACCTGTGCCTCTTAAGGAACATTACATTACTAGTAACTGTAACAGATTACATTTAGAAAGTAACCTACCCAACCCTGCCTATATCTGTAGATGTATTTCAACAAACTACATATTATTTGACATTAAAACATACTGTACCTAAGACAAACAGATGAAAATGACATGTAGCCCAAATCATGGAAACATTTAATCCCTCAAACAATTGTTTTCTGATTAGCGTCGACGCTGGGCTCCAAATAAACAAAAGTTGTCCAGATGTGAGCTCTTTCTGGTGTTTATTCCTGTCTTGTCGATGTTGGTCAAAGGAATGGTTTGATCAACTGGACATTATTTACACCACTGATTTCCCAACATTTCAGACTTTAGTTGTGTAACTGTTAGATCAAACCCATTCCGTGTCATTAACAACTGTTTTCTACAGAAAACTTGCAGCTTTCAATTATCGTCAAATCCGTGAGAAACACACAAACACTCCACCAAAGTGATTCACTTACATTTACGCACTAAGTTAATATGACAAGCAGTTTACCGACGGCAATGAAGCTTAAACCTGAAAGAGAGATAAGAGTTGAAACATTCCTGACAGATAAGACCACTCCTGAACAGGGAAGTCATCACAGTTCCTGGAATTAAAGGCATCATGAAGAGAAGGAGAACACTGAGTTCAGGAATAGATACCATCTGAGAGCCATTACCCAGTGTTCTCTGCCTCCTCAACAGGAAAGAAACACAAACATGAATACGCCTCAGAAACGCAAGTCGTTTATTGTTCTTAAACCTTGTCTAATCAATGTTTTAGAAACAGGAATGGTCCGGAACGATTCTTTATAACTGAGAATGTGACTGCACCTAAGGGTCTAGAGCAGGGATCATCAACAAGATTCAGCTGCGGGCCAATTTTTTATTGAGCGGATGGTCAGGGGATACCCAAGGGCCGGCTGTTTGGGGGGAACCCTGGGATAGAGGGAAGCTGAGTGGGGTGAGAGGTGAGGGGTGCAAGAAGCTTCACAGACCATTGCACCTCAAGACACTAGTGTGTGCCACTGGTTGGGGTAGGAGTTCAGTCTGGCTTCAGTCTCTGCATGCCATTCAGTATGGCTACAGTCTCTGCATGCCATTCAGTCTGGCTTCCGTGTGTGGTTTCCTGTTTGAGCTGTAGCATTACCATTTATCTCCAAGATGGCACCCAGCCCACCTTGTGTCTGTGGGATAATCTACATCTCCATTCAAACTGCCTGCTGTAATGCTGGGAATGGATTACATTGAAACGGGCATCTCGATTTCACTGATTATCTTAGCTACATCTACAAGTGATGCGCCGTGTGTCATCCACTGACATTGATTCGCTGGTTCATCGGCCAAACCACTAATATAGCTACCGTAAACGGTCTACGCAGCCAAACAAAGTTGCTTCAAGTTCAAACCTTGAAGGGAATTGTGGAGAAGTAGAAGGGAGGAGTATAGAGAACAAACCATAGATGCTGTCAGGAGGTCATTGAAAGGATCTGACTACAAATGAGTCTGTGGGTTCATGGTAATGTGAGTCCTTCATCAGAAGAGTACAGGCTCCAGATCCCAGTGGTATTAGAGAGGCCAGGAAGGCAGCGTCATATACTCTGATCTTCATTGAGCCATCTATACTGATGACATAAGGGAAAGACTGCACAACACCGCGTGTCTAATGTCAGACTCCTGTCCCGTCGTAGATCCGTCTTTTTATTGAAATATGCCCAAAGAGCGAACTTGCAAAGGTATCTTGTAATGTAAATGTTCCATTGTGATTTCCTGAATCAACTTGATTTGAATTTCATTTGAAGTTCATGTGGTTTATAGAGCGTAGTACAATACTTGATGCAACTTTTAGCAGACTGTATCCCTGCAACAGATGAGTAAAAAAACGATCAAGGCATGTGCCGAAAAGTAGCAGGTGTTATCCCCTTATATCCCTAACACCCCCAAAACGAAGACTAAAAGACTACCCCCATTCATTCTCCAAGGACACACAACCCTGGTGAAAGTTTTGCCCTCCTCCTCCACCCTCAAGGCAGTCGATTTAAAACCAGGAGGGCACAAGTGGTAAAACAATCAGCTATAAGTGAGAGGGAGTGGTGGTAGGGGAGGCGAGGGGGGGGGGAGGCGAGCGTGGTCTGTTCTGCTTAAACAAACGAGGGTTATTAGCACTTCCAGAGGGAGCACGGCAGGGGAGCCGAAGTTTAGGAGTTTGATCTCAGTGAGTGTGTCTGAAGCCATGGAACCCGGGGGCACACACAAACCATAGGGAGGGCACAAATGGTAGAGTGATCACAGGGCAACCGAAGGCCTCGTTTAAAGGCCAAATGGTAGAGTGATCACAGGGCTACTGCAGGCCTCGTATAAAAGGGGTCAGGTGGCTTTTTCTATCTCTGCCAAATGAGCCCGGGGAAAGTGACGTGATGTACCAAAGAAGGGCTCTCTGTGATTGACAGACTCTGAAGAGGGCAGTGGGGAGGTTAGGGTTAATGCTATTCCATTAACTCCCTTACTGAGCACGTCTAAACAAAAGAACAATAAAAGGAGAGAACAGCCCGGTCTCTTTTTCTCTGAGGTAGGAGGATATAAAAAATATTGGACGTTTTATCTGACGGAGATAAACTGTCAGTTTTAATGGGCGGTGGTGTAAGAGCCCTGTCCAATGATCAACACAAGGGAGCCAATTAAAAAGCAGACTCTGGCAGCCAAATGCATTACTCTGACCCTTCTGTGAGGCTGGAAACAACAGAAACCGTTGGGGTTTTTGGTACAGAACTCAACCCACCCCCTCCATCATCCCATCAGATGGAAGGAGAGCGCACTATGACAAGGTCACTCTAAGGGAGGAAGTTTCCTCTTCTTGAGATAACACACTTCAAATGAGACTACATTCCTCTCTTCCGTTCTGTCCATTTCCACTGTATAGATCAAAGCTTCAGACAGTGTTTACAGTCTTTACTTGAGTTTGTCTTCTTTCTCCAGGTTTAGCTTAGTTTTTCTCCCACTAATTGGAGGGAAGACTCTGGGAGGAAGATAGCTGGAACTAGAGGAGGTCAGATATATCCTACTCTTTTATTTGATGCTTTGAAATGGATTCCGAAGCACAATCACGGTTTCCCTGGAGACAGAGAGGGGTACTGAAAGCTGCCAGGTGACCGTGATGAAGCAAGGAGGACTCTGCCAATTGAGAAGCGTTAAAAACACAGAGCATGCAGAAATAAAGACTAGCACATGGGACCAGTGATTACTTGTTATACAATCAGTCTCAAAATAAGAATAGACCAGGTTAACTAACAGGCTGTGCATCCTGGAAAATATGTAACATGTAGGCCCTATTATATTTTATTGGGACATGTTGCATGAGCATAGGCATTCATATAGTGCTCATAGAACATTTACAATTTCCTATTCTTTACAAAATATATCCCAGACAACTCAGCGTGCTATATGGACGGACATCAATATCAATCTAAAAATCGCATTGCATGTAACCGGCTTAGGTTGTAATGTTTCCACATCATAGTAGAAACATTGATGGACTTGGTGACAGAGATAGTGAGTGGTGCATGTCAGAGATGTTTGAGTGTATCCACCCGACCCTGCATCGTAACCGCCAGAGAGCTGGGTGAGGCCAGCTGGAAATAGCAGTCCTCAACGAGGCTTCGGAGTCTCCTCATTTTACACTCATATGACCGACATTTCCACCCGACTCACATTCAGTGTTTTAATATACTCACCGAAAACAAATAAAAGTTCAATGAGGCTTTGAGGGTCATAGCTGTAATTCCTTCTCAGTGTTTTATCATAAGCTGCTGTAGTTAGTCATCCTTGTCTCCGAGGTGGGTTGAGTCACCACGTTGCTCCTTTTCATCAAGCGTCGCCGTTTTCTAACGGAGAAATCAGACGGTTCTTCTATCATCCCCTCCCCGGACTTCCAGCAGCATGCTACATCTGTCCAGCCTTCAAACGGAAGAATTACAGTTATTGTGAATGGTACAGATGTGACATGTAATCAGTCTTGAGGATGTTTGGCAGGCTGCTCGACAGATGTCAAACTGATGCCTGCCAAACATCCTCAAGACTGATTACATGTCACATCTGTACCATTCACAATAACTGTAATTCTTCCGTTTGAAGCAGCCTATCGAAAACACATGTCTGTCATTCACCCTTAGGACACGGGGGAAAACAATGCCATAGTTGGAGAGAGTTATGGCTTGTTGCCGATGAACTAGGAGATGTTGGCCCAAATGTGGCATTACTGAACATTAAATTAACACAGATCTTAGGATGTGTACTTAATACCCTTTTCAGCCATTCACAACCCTATGGGTTTCCCAGAGGGTGCCTTTCCGAAGAAGCTAAAAGTAGTATCCCAGATCACAGGTCAAGGGTCGGGGGTTCAAAGGGTCGCTGCCAGTCAACACATCAATTGGACACATTCTCTGCCCAACGTCTTTCTTAAGGTGTTATGAGTTATGGCCGCAGTCCTCAACCGTGGAAGTTCAAGCACAGTTCACACGTGGCCCATTGTCATTGGTAGAACATACTGTATAAAGGCAGAGTAAACATGTCAAGAAGCCTCTCGCTTATCACTCGAAAACAAAAATCAGCTGAAGAAATCAAAGAAATATGGATGTTTAGCAAACACTCTAGAGCAATGCTTTACTGTGGTCAAGTCGGACCCATAGACTTCGATAGACATCGTCTCATTATGGCATCTGTGAGAGCATGGGCAGTGCCATTGAGGACATCTCCATTTTGAAGTAGTACATTTCCTTCTTCTACTATTTCTATGAGTTGACAAACAAACTGAAAGGATGCATACTGCACCTAGAGTGTGTTGTTTTAACAGGTATAAAGCCAAGGTTTGCAATTTAAGCCAAGGTTTGCGATTCACAACCTGCAGTTGTGGAATGTTTGCTCACAAGTATAATTCATTGGCTGATCCCCCCCCCCCCCCCCCTGATGCCCGGATGGAATCATGTGATCCTTCCTTAACCAATAGGAAGTCCCATCCAGTTGACTACTTCCTGCTAAAACAGGCTTTTAGGCACTAGAGTCCTCCATCTATATCTATGGTCAGACTTCAGTGGTCCAAGCATGAGTGTCTAACCTTCCAATGCCAATGAAAGCACAGCCTTGTTGTTGGCCACAGCTTGTTGAATGAAGACATTTGGGAAGGTATTATTGCTCATAAGGGTTAAGGCTAGTTGATCATACAAATAAATAGTGTTTGGGTGTGGTGAGAACTTCCTTACCGCACACTATTCTGGGACTGGCATGAGCCTGTCTGCAGACGGAGTCATCTTTCCAGTCGGGAGAATGTCAGTGCGGCTGCCTGGATTCCTTCCCCTGGTTCTGGGGGTTTGACCTTTGCTCCAGTCTCAGGCCCACCTCCAAGATGGCGCCCGAGGGAGTCGTGACCGGCAGATGAGACGGAGGGAGAGGGGCTGGTTCTCATCAGTCACATTCACCTGTGGTGAAGGCCTTTTAGACAGGGATCCGTTACGCTGTCTGTCCTTCACCCTGTTAGTAAGGCTGGAAGACTCATTTGCACTTTTCAGTGTTCAGACCCTTTTCCCATTACAACCTCTAAGGCCCGTTTCAGAAAGTGTCCTTAGTCCTGACCACTTAGCCAGTTGTGTAGATCTGAAGGGTCGGATAGGTGTAAGGAATGTGGCAACAAATGCAGTATCAGAAGACAAGGTGAGGTTAACTATATTTCTAAAATATGATAAATAAAGGGGTTGAGGGGAGTTTATGGACAAGGCCTTTCTCTTCCCTTCTTACTGCTTCTCTCCTACACGGTCTCCCCAATCTTTTCCTCGCTCACTACATCTCCCCCTGCCTCTTCCTCTACCTACCCTGCTCTATCTATTTCTCCCCCACCTACTCTGTGTGTGTCTCTCTCTCTCACGGTGTAGTGCCTGAAATCACTCCATCACTGAGAGGCATTGGAATCAGACAGCTTCTAGAGCAGGTGGTAATTAAACAACTCAAGCCTCTGGTAATTACCTCATGCCGGGCCTGATTACCCCATTCTCAGGGTAATTACTGCCTATGAGGGGGGTTACTGTATAAAGGCCCCTCCCTAAGAGTGAAGGGGGAGGTGGGGGACAGTGTGGGAGTTGTCTGAGGCAGTAATGGTGTCATTGGGTAAATGAGCAGGTACATTAGCACTGGGAGAGATAGTTGGTCTCTGACAGGATGAGATTATAGCTCTGTGCAGGAAATGACCCATTAGTGTCAATTTGCCCCGATAGGGGAGCAGGGGGAGCTGGAAAGTGGGGAGCGGGGAGCAGGGAGCGAGAAGGAGAGGTAGGATGGTGGAGTTCATGTCCCCCTCATGTAGTCGCAGGTTGAGGTTTATTGGGATTAGTCTTGTCCCGGAGGCAGAACTGAGCGATTTCCGTAGATGGGCCAGCTGCGAAGTCAAAATTGTCTATATTGTTTTAAAAAATCATGAAAACAGAAATTAGCTTTTTGGTCTTAATTTAAGTTTAGGGTTGGGTATTAGGGATAGCAGTGTTGTTAAGGTTTGGGATAAGCTTAGGGTTAGGTTTAAAATCTGACTTTACAAATTTGTGGCTTTGCCAGCTAGTGACTATTCTGTCGAGCTGCCTCCTGAACAAGATTCATGGTGGAAAAATGGTCATGTAGACCATGTAGACACCAAATATACTCCTGAGTGGCATTGAACTCATCACAGAGGGGAGTTGGCACAATGTCAGAGAAACATGCCACAATGCACCAGAGAGTGTTGGCTGTTTGCATTTATACTCCATGTGAATATTTTACCAACCCTGCAATTACTGCTACCATTACAAACAGCCAAAGCCACCCCAGGTCTATTTTATTTGAATTACAGCAAGCATTATGACCTCGACCACTACTACCAATGCATTAACAACCTTTATGTCAGCTTTTGTTGTTAACATTACTGTACAGTATGCCTTGAAACTTGGCCAAGAGGCTCCAGCTTATCGCGTCCATCATGCTGTGTACCGGGAGTGTATCGTCCACAGCCCAGCCCGTCCCCTCTCTCTGTCTCAGCGTTCTCTGGGGGCCGTGCTGCTCTAAGCACATCTCTCACCCTCCTTCTGGACTGCTGACTCCTACAGGGGAGCGGGAAGGGGGATGGATGGGGGTCAGGGAGGGATCGATGCTTCACTCCGACAGACAACAGCGTGTCGATTCAGCACCTGACTGGAGGACGAAGAAAAAAAGACACATCACCTCCAAACTAGGAAGAACTCCCCACAAACTAGGGTGAACTCCTCCACAAACTAGGGTGAACTCCTCCACAAACTAGGGTGAACTCCTCCACAAACTAGGGTGAACTCCCCACAAACTAGGGTGAACTCCTCCACAAACTAGGGTGAACTCCTCCACAAACTAGGGTGAACTCCTCCACAAACTAGGGTGAACTCCTCCACAAACTAGGGTGAACTCCTCCACAAACTAGGGTGAACTCCTCCACAAACTAGGGTGAACTCCTCCACAAACTAGGGTGAACTCCTCCACAAACTAGGGTGAACTCCCCACAAACTAGGGTGAACTCCTCCACAAACTAGGGTGAACTCCTCCACAAACTAGGGTGAACTCCTCCACAAACTAGGGTGAACTCCTCCACAAACTAGGGTGAACTCCTCCACAAACTAGGGTGAACTCCTCCACAAACTAGGGTGAACTCCTCCACAAACTAGGGTGAACTCCTCCACAAACTAGGGTGAACTCCTCCACAAACTAGGGTGAACTCCCCACAAACTAGGGTGAACTCCTCCACAAACTAGGGTGAACTCCCCACAAACTAGGGTGAACTCCTCCACAAACTAGGGTGAACTCCCCACAAACTAGGGTGAACTCCTCCACAAACTAGGGTGAACTCCTCCACAAACTAGGGTGAACTCCCCACAAACTAGGGTGAATGTTGAACTCCCCACAAACTCCCCCACAAACTAGGGTGAACTCCTCCACAAACTAGGGTGAACTCCTCCACAAACTGAACCTCCACAAACTAGGGTGAACTCCTCCACAAACTAGGGTGAACTCCTCCACAAACTAGGGTGAACTCCTCCACAAACTGAACTCCTCCACAAACTAGGGTGAACTCCTCCACAAACTAGGGTGAACTCCTCCACAAACTCCACAAACTAGGGTGAACTCCTCCACAAACTAGGGTGAACTCCTCCACAAACTAGGGTGAACTCCCCACAAACTATGTGAACTCCTCCACAAACTAGGGTGAACTCCTCCACAAACTCCTCCACAAACTAGGTGAACTCCTCCACAAACTAGGGTGAACTCCTCCACAAACTAGGGTGAACTCCTCCACAAACTAGGGTGAACTCCTCCACAAACTAGGGTGAACTCCTCCACAAACTAGGGTGAACTCCTCCACAAACTAGGGTGAACTCCTCTACAAACTAGTGAGAACTCCTCTACAAACGAGTGAGAACTCCTCCACAAACTAGTGAGAACTCCTCTACAAACTAGTGAGAACTCCTCCACAAACTAGGGTGAACTCCTCTACAAACGAGTGAGAACTCCTCCACAAACTAGGGTGAACTCCACAAAACTAGGGTGAACTCCTCCACAAACAAACTCCACAAGGGTGAACTCCTCCACAAACTAGGGTGAACTCCTCCACAAACTAGGGTGAACTCCTCCACAAACTAGGGTGAACTCCTCCACAAACTAGTGAGAACTCCTCCACAAACTAGGGTGAACTCCTCCACAAACTAGGGTGAACTCCTCCACAAACTAGTGAACTCCTCCACAAACTAGGGTGAACTCCTCCACAAACTAGGGTGAACTCCTCCACAAACTAGGGTGAACTCCTCCACAAACTAGGGTGAACTCCTCCACAAACTAGGGTGAACTCCTCCACAAGGGTGAACTCCTCCACAACCACTAGTGAGAACTCCTCTACAAACTAGTGAGAACTCCTCCACAAACTAGGGTGAACTCCTCTACAAACTAGTGAGAACTCCTCCACAAACTAGGGTGAACTCCTCTACAAACTAGTGAGAACTCCTCCACAAACTAGGGTGAACTCCTCCACAAACCTGGGTGAACTCCTCCACAAACTAGTGAGAACTCCTCACAAACTAGGGTGAACTCCTCCACAAACTAGAGTGAGAACTCCTCCACAAACTAGGGTGAACTCCTCCACAAACTAGGGTGGAACTCCTCCACAAACTAGTGAGAACTCCTCCACAAACTAGGGAGAATCCTTTATGAAGGTGAGTCACTTTATCACAGAGCCACGAGGGGACCTCCAGGGATGGCCTCGTCCTTCAGGAAGAAAACAACCCAGGAAAAGGTCAGTGATATGGGGGAGAGCAAATGAAGGCTCTGCAGTGCGATGGATAAGAGCGAAACGACACCCAGCCGCCGTACCCCACGCCTGGCTGGCGCCCATTTGTCCCAATAATGGGGGTTTGTTTTGCCATTGGCTTCATTAGCATACTGCTTTGGCATAATTTATGCACAGCGGCAACGGACGGCAGATCAGAGCGAGACATCTGCCGCACGTTGAGTGAGCAAGGAAAGGCTGTGTGAGCCAGCGAAGAGGCCCTGATTGATGTCACACATCAGCGAATCCCGGAGGTCCCATTAGCCGCTACAGTCTGCATTACTGTCACTCCCCGTCACCTCTGATGGAGGACTCCTTTAAAGCCGTCACTGTCGGTAACCCCCGCTCGGGGAACAACGCGTGTGGTAAACAAATTAAATGGATTGCACGTTCCCCAAATGAACAGGGGTTGAAACCAGAGATGAGCTACACTTTAATACGGCCCGCAGCCCCTGTGAAATCCCCTCCTTCCACCAGAGTGCATTTGGCATTCATCAAAATCGATATCGTCTTTCAGGCCTGTCGCTTCCGCAGTCCATTCCCAGACTTTTAATGAATACCGAATCCTGTATGATTCCTTAAGAATATTTACATGATAACAAAATATGATACTCTGTATGCCGAGCAGCCTCAATGATCCAGATGGCAGATTTCATTACAACTGTTTCTCTTGGGGTGGATTAGTAATATAGTCTCTTCAGTGCAGGTGGTGAAGATTTGAATCACCCCCCCGACAAACAGTCTGTGTAGGAACACAACGTTGTTGTTGTTGAAGACGCAACGTCAGCCATCTGAACTCCAGAGGAGTTCTGGGAAACTAAGACATGTCTCCAGTAGCTCCAGTCTAGTTGGATTAGATGGAAAGCCTCGGGGACATAGCCATCTGCCACAACACATCCTAAATACTAATTAAACGTCTTAGCTATTCAAACAGCCCGGTGTTTGACAACGGGAGACAATGTAACAAAACAAAAAGTTATTGTAGATTTACTCTAGTGGTGAGCCACGTCCACAGAACAATTAGCTACCTACATGACAAGGGAGAATTCTCAGTTGTGGTTGAGGGTAAAAATATTCACCCTTTCCATTTAATTATCCCTCTTCCTCTATCGCTACCAGGCTTATACCTTACAATGGAGATGCTTATGGAGAACGGAGAGGGAATTTTAACTGACAAAACTGAGATAAATATGTGTCCCAAGCAAGAAAAACAACCACAGATTTCCTAAATTCCTCACTGTAATTGAATTGAGTAATGAAAAGTTGGGTTTTGTGCTCAGACATGTTCTCTGACAGAAGCCCCAGTGATAGAGAATCAATAGAGCCATGAAGTCTTTGACAGCTTCATCTGCATGTGCGCATTTGCATTATTTTGGTTTGTGTGTAATTAAATGTGTGTCACTCATTAAGCAATATGTGACATCACTGAATCTCAAGGACACCAGATAGAATCGGTGTCTTGGCTGGGGCTAGATGGTTCACTTCAAAGAAGCAGGCTGTTTATGAAAAGAGCAGACAATAGTCAGATCTCACTGGGGCTTCATGTGGGAAACACAGAAGATCTTCTGATGTCATTCCCTGAACATTTAAGCCATAAGCCATGTACTTTAGTTTTTTGTTTTATATCCAATTACATGCAAACGTCTTTCAACTGAGCTCTGTTTTCCAAGGGAATCTATTCAAGTTAACATTCCCTAGATGTTGTCACGACCTCCACCGAAGTTCCTCTCCTTGTTCGGGCGGCGTTCGGCGTCACCGGTCTTCTAGCCATCGTCGATCCACTTTTAATTTTCCATTTCTTTTGTCTTGTTTTCCTACACACCTGGTTTTCATTTCCCTCATTAATTGTTGTGTATTTAACCCTCTGTCTTTGTGTGGGATTGTTAATTGTAAGTGCTTGTGCACATGGTGACTGGTGTGCGAAGGGTTTTGTTCTTAATGCCATTGGTTTTGAAATGAAACTGCTCTGGCTATTACCTAGTTCTGCTCTCCTGCGTCTGACGTCCCTGCCACCGGTTACGCACCCCTTACAGATGTACTGTAACTTAGCACCACTGTGCTACATGTACAGCGCAGACACTGATATACTGTGTACTCAAGTTTCCAGCTGTATTTGTCATGTGTACAGGATACACATGGTATACACTCTCCAACAAAATGCTTACTTGCAGGTACCTTCTGGACAACGCAACAATAACATGAAATAAGATAAGAATCCAAACATAAAGTAAATGGCTCATGGCGCAGTGGTCTAAGGCACTGCATCTCAGTGCTAGAGGCGTCACTACAGACACTCTGGTTTGAATCCAGGCGGTATCACAAACCGTGATTGGGAGTCCCATAGGGCGGCACACAATTGATCGTCCGGGTAAATAAGAATTTGTTCTTAAGTCCCGGATCCGGGATTGTGGCAGGCATTACAAATTAACGATTTCTGAAAATCGCAAATAAAATTAAAATAAAAATAAGAATAGCACGCAACATTTTCACAAAAGCCAGATAACCAAATAAATAAAATCATTTACCTTTGAAAGCTTCTGATGTTTTCAATGAGGAGACTCCCAGCCACATACCAAATGTGCAGTGTTTCCTGAAAGCGTCTGTGTGTAGGAGAAATCGTTGTTTTCTACATTGTGCCTGGCTACGAAACGAACGAAAATGCAGTCACCTACAACGTGAAACTTTTTCCGGATTAACTACATAATATCGACCGAAACATGGCAAACGTTGTTTGGAATCAATCCTCAAGGTGTTTTTTCACAATCTCTTCATTGACATGCAATGGAAGCTTATGTGCCCCATGGAAAAATACTGGCAGGAAAATTTGGCGCAGGACACGGGCGGACACGTGGTAAATGTGGTCTCTTATGGTCAATCTTCCAACGATCTGCCTACAAATACGTCACAATGCTGCAGACACCTTGGGGAAACGACAGAAAGGGCAGACTCATTCCTGATGCACAGCCATATAAGGAGATCATGAAAGACAGAGCCTCAAAAATCCTTGTCATTTCCTGGATGCCAAGTCATCTTGGTTTTGCCTGAAGCTCATGTTAAAGGGCACGCACAGAGAAGATATTTGTATTTCTGGACACGTCAGAGTGTTTTCTTTCGAACAGTAGCAATTATATGCATAGTCGAGCATCTTTTTGTGACAAAATATCTTGTTTAAAACGGGAACGTTTTTCTTCCAAAAATGAAATAGCGCCACCATAAGTGTAAGAGGTTAACTGACTTGCCTAGTTAAATAAAGGTAAATACAATAATAATAATAAAATAACAGAATAATCATTTTAGCAAACGTGTAATGCTTATTACTGAAACTGAAATTATGTTGCACTACAGGGCTTATAAACCTATAAGGAAACTGACATTCCATTATATAACAGAGCTGATATTGATCTACTGAATCTGAAATACTGCAGAATTATAGTGCATGCTTGGGAATACTGTTGGAACTGAAACAGACGTTTTGAAACTAAAATGCTGCTGAGATTAATTGCAGACATTTTGAATCAGAAAGCTAGGAAACAGAAAGCCTCCCTAGAAAGAAAGCCTCCTGCTGTGTTACAGAAGACATATCAGGAAACAGAAAGCCTCCTGCTGTGTTACAGAAGACATATCAGGAAACTGAAAGCCTCCTGCTGTGTTACAGAAGACATATCAGGAAACTGAAAGCCTCCTGCTGTGTTACAGAAGACATATCAGGAAACAGAAAGCCTCCTGCTGCTGTTACAGAAGACATATCAGGAAACTGAAAGCCTCCTGCTGTGTTACAGAAGACATATCAGGAAACTGAAAGCCTCCTGCTGTGTTACAGAAGACATATCAGGAAACTGAAAGCCTCCTGCTGTGTTACAGAAGACATATCAGGAAACTGAAAGCCTCCTGCTGTGTTACAGAAGACATATCAGGAAACTGAAAGCCTCCTGCTGTGTTACAGAAGACATATCAGGAAACTGAAAGCCTCCTGCTGTGTTACAGAAGACATATCAGGAAACTGAAAGCCTCCTGCTGTGTTACAGAAGACATATCAGGAAACTGAAAGCCTCCTGCTGTGTTACAGAAGACATATCAGGAAACTGAAAGCCTCCTGCTGTGTTACAGAAGACATATCAGGAAACTGAAAGCCTCCTGCTGTGTTACAGAAGACATATCAGGAAACTGAAAGCCTCCTGCTGTGTTACAGAAGACATATCAGGAAACAGAAAGCCTCCTGCTGTGTTACAGAAGACATATCAGGAAACTGAAAGCCTCCTGCTGTGTTACAGAAGACATATCAGGAAACTGAAAGCCTCCTGCTGTGTTACAGAAGACATATCAGGAAACTGAAAGCCTCCTGCTGTGTTAGGAAACTGAAAGCCTCCTGCTGGAGAAGACATATCAGGAAACTGAAAGCCTCCTGCTGTGTTACAGAAGACATATCAGGAAACTGAAAGCCTCCTGCTGTGTTACAGAAGACATATCAGGAAACTGAAAGCCTCCTGCTGTGTTACAGAAGACATATCAGGAAACTGAAAGCCTCCTGCTGTGTTACAGAAGACATATCAGGAAACTGAAAGCCTCCTGTACGTTACAGAAGACATATCAGGAAACTGAAAGCCTCCTGCTGTGTTACAGAAGACATATCAGGAAACTGAAAGCCTCCTGCTGTGTTACAGAAGACATATCAGGAAACTGAAAGCCTCCTGCTGTGTTACAGAAGACATATCAGGAAACTGAAAGCCACTGCTGTGTTACAGAAGACATATCAGGAAACTGAAAGCCTCCTGCTGTGTTACAGAAGACATATCAGGAAACTGAAAGCCTCCTGCTGTAGTTGAAACAGAAAGCCTCCTGCTGTGTTACAGAAGTACTGTAAACTGAACGGTGCTGCATTACAGAAGACATATCTGAAACTGAAAGCCTCCTACTGTAGTAGTTACAGAAGACATTGCTATCTGTGACTGAAACTGAGTAGTCTCCTGCTGTGTTACAGAAGACATATCAGGAAACTGAAAGTACTGTAGAAGACATATCAGGAAACTGAAAGCCTCCTGTGACTGAAGACATATCAGGAAACTGAAAGTCTGGTACGGTGTGCATTGACATATCTGTGAAACTGAAAGTACTGTAGTAGTCTGGTATGCTGCATTGTTATAGCACAAACATACTCAAATCATAATAGTTTGTAGATGGTGAGTTATTGTTCTCTGTGACTGTTCTAAATGTACTGGTTAGTACACAGTCTGAACCACTGCTGTGGTTGGCACATTGCTCTCTGTGACCATCATACTTCAGTAGTCACATGCATTGCTTTTTACTGAAATGTAGTAGTTACAGTATGCTAGAGCTGGTGTAATTATATGCTCTGTGACTGATCATGGATACCGTAGTAGTCTGACTGAAGAGTGCATTGCTCTCTGTGACTGACATCCACTGTAGTAGTCTGGTATGGAGTGCCTTGCTCCCTGTGACTGAAGTACTGTAGTAGTCTGGTACGTAGTGCATTGCTCTCTGTGACTGAAGTACTGTAGTAGTCTGGTATGGAGTGCATTGCTCTCTGTTACTGAAGTACTGTAGTAGTCTGGTATGGAGTGCATTGCTCTCTGTGACTGAAGTACTGTAGTAGTCTGGTATGGAGTGCATTGCTCTCTGTGACTGAAGTACTGTAGTAGTCTGGTATGGAGTGCATTGCTCTCTGTGACTGAAGTACTGTAGTAGTCTGGTATGGAGTGCATTGCTCTCTGTGACTGAAGTACTGTAGTAGTCTGGTATGGAGTGCATTGCTCTCTGTGACTGAAGTACTATAGTAGTCTGGTATGGAGTGCCTTGCTCTCTGTGACTGAAGTACTGTAGTAGTCTGGTACAGAGTGCATTGCTCCCTGTTACTGAAGTACTGTAGTAGTCTGGTATGGAGTGCATTGCTCTCTGTGACTGAAGTACTGTAGTAGTCTGGTACGGAGTGCATTGCTCTCTGTGACTGAAGTACTGTAGTAGTCTGGTATGGAGTGCATTGCTCTCTGTGACTGAAGTACTGTAGTAGTCTGGTACGGAGTGCATTGCTCTCTGTGACTGAAGTACTGTAGTAGTCTGGTATGGAGTGCCTTGCTCTCTGTGACTGAAGTACTGTAGTAGTCTGGTACGGAGTGCATTGCTCTCTGTGACTGAAGTACTGTAGTAGTCTGGTACGGAGTGCATTGCTCTCTGTGACTGAAGTACTGTAGTAGTCTGGTATGGAGTGCATTGCTCTCTGTTACTGAAGTACTGTAGTAGTCTGGTACGGAGTGCATTGCTCTCTGTTACTGAAGTACTGTAGTAGTCTGGTATGGAGTGCATTGCTCTCTGTTACTGAAGTACTGTAGTAGTCTGGTACGGAGTGCATTGCTCTCTGTGACTGAAGTACTGTAGTAGTCTGGTACGGAGTGCATTGCTCTCTGTGACTGAAGTACTGTAGTAGTCTGGTACAGAGTGCATTGCTCCCTGTTACTGAAGTACTGTAGTAGTCTGGTACGGAGTGCCTTGCTCTCTGTGACTGAAGTACTGTAGTAGTCTAGTACAGAGTGCCTTACTCTCTGTGACTGAAGTACTGTAGTCGTCTAGTACAGAGTGCATTGCTCCCTGTGACTGAAGTACTGTAGTAGTCTAGTACGGAGTGCACTTGCTCCCTGTGACTGAAGTACTGTAGTAGTCTGGTATGGAGTGCCTTGCTCCTGTTACTGAAGTACTGTAGTAGTCTGGTATGGAGTGCATTGCTCTCCTGACTGAAGTACTAGTAGTAGTCAGCCGCCACCCAGAGTGCCTTGCTGTCTGTGACTGAAGTACTATAGTAGTCTGCCTGCAGCATCTCAGCCTCATTGATCAAGGCCCTGTGGAAGACAGATGGGCTATAGTAGTCATGCTTTAATTCCACTTTAATCCATTGCATTTGACCTTATTGATCCCTGTGACTGAAGTACAGTAGTAGTAAAATGGTACGGAGTGACATTGATCATCTGGACTGAAGGGCTTAGTAGTCTGGTACAGTGTGCATTGCTCTCTTGAGTTGAAAAGATAGAAGAGACAAAGCCAAACATTGCCACCCAGCCAGGCCTAGTGTCAAACGAGGATTACTGGTGTACTCGCCTGCAGCATCTCAGCCTCATTGATCAAGGCCCTGTGGAAGACAGATGGGCTGCAGGCCAGGAGAAAGCTGTTCACATGCTTTAATTCCACTTTAATCCATTCCAATTTGGACCTTATTGATAACATTCATCACCCTGGAGAAAAGTACAGTAGTAGACCGTGTTAAAATGCATCATCTGGAGAAAAGTGGCCTTCAGCCCCCTATAGACTGACATTGATCATCAGGAGGAAAGGGCAGTTACTATAGACTGACATTGATCATCTGGAGAAAGGGAAGTTACTATAGACTGACATTGATCATCTGGAGAAAAGGGCAGTTACTATAGACTGACATTGATCATCTGGAGAAAAGGGCAGTTACTATAGACTGACATTGATCATCTGGAGAAAAGGGCAGTTACTATAGACTGACATTGATCATCTGGAGAAAAGGGCAGTTACTATAGACTGACATTGATCATCAGGAGAAAAGGGCAGTTACTGCAGACTGACATTGATCATCTGGAGAAAAGGGCAGTTACTATAGACTGACATTGATCATCTGGAGAAAAGGGCAGTTACTATAGACTGACATTCATCATCAGGAGAAAAGGGCAGTTACTGCAGACTGACATTGATCATCTGGAGAAAAGGGCAGTTACTATAGACTGACATTGATCATCAGGAGAAAAGGGCAGTTACTATAGACTGACATTGATCATCTGGAGAAAAGGGCAGTTACTATAGACTGACATTGATCATCAGGAGAAAAGGGCAGTTACTATAGACTGACATTGATCATCAGGAGAAAAGGGCAGTTACTATAGACTGACATTGATCATCAGGAGAAAAGGGCAGTTACTATAGACTGACATTGATCATCAGGAGAAAAGGGCAGTTACTATAGACTGACATTGATCATCAGGAGAAAAGGGCAGTTACTATAGACTGACATTGATCATCATGAGAAAAGGGCAGTTACTATAGACTGACATTGATCATCAGGAGAAAAGGGCAGTTACAATTGGGAAACTTTGATCATCAGGGGAAAAGTGCAGTTACACGACTGTGTTGGTAGATGCAGTTACCAACTGATCCACTATGTGTGAAAGTGCATTGATCACTCTGTGTGAAGGCTAGATGTCACTCTCTGATCCACTATGTGTGAAGGCTATGTCACTCTGTGTGAAGGCTATGTCACTCTGTGTGAAGGCTATGTCACTCTGTGTGAAGGCTATGTCACTCTGTGTGAAGGCTATGTCACTCTGTATTCATGGTTACTCTGGATGGGCAGTTCAGAGACGAATGACTCGATTAAGTTTTGTTAACGCTTGATTAGCTCTGGAGTCGCCCACATCGATCGGATTTACCAATCCAGCACAGAGGGAGCCGCTGGGGGCAAGTGAAGCTCTTTCTGATGCAGGGGCAAGTTCGTCTTCACGTAGATTTTCATTACCCCCCCCACACACACACACACACACACACACACACACACACACACACTCACACACCCCCCACACACACACTCCTCCATCGTCTTCTTCAATAGTTCTGTTTGGTTGGAAGGTTGGGGGGCAGATTTGATGGAACATTGTGCCACCCTCCCTCTCCCTCTCTCCCTCTCTTCTTTCCCTTCCTCTTTCAGCCTCATAAATGTCATCTCACTCTGTCTGGGCATTAATCTCTATGAAGCTTGGGCGAGTGACTCCACCACAAACGCAATTTTGTTGTACTGCTCCCCACTGAACTAGGGTTGGCAGGGCTGGAGGAAACAGAGGAGAAGGGGAGGGGGTGTTGTCTCAGCCTATTTCTCAAGCGGAGGAGACGGCAGCAGCGGGGTCTCCAGTGGGAAAGTATGAGGGCTATTATATAGAGGGCCTATGGCCCCTGCCATCACCCTCAATGAGAGAGGAAGCACAGTGACAGGACACACAGAGGACACACTCACCCAGCACTCAGAGAATACAGAGAGAGAGAGAGAGAGAGAGAGAGAGAGAGAGAGAGAAGAGATATATATATATATATATATATAGAGAGAGAGAGAGAAAAGACATAGATATATATAGAGAGAGAGAGAGAGAGAAAAGAGAGAGAAAAAAAGAGAGAGAGTAATAAAGAGAAATGAACAGGTTTGTACTGGGAAAGGTTTGTACTGGGAAAGAGAGCTATGAGAGGCATAGATGGTGATATACATATGAAACAGAGACATACTGACACAAAAACAGAGAGAGAAGGAAGAGAGACAGAGAGAATGCATTGATAAACAACAAGCGAGAGAGAGAAGGAGAACACACCTATCAACCCAGCACAGAGCTGTGTCATGTGTCCTCCAACACGACAAGACACCAGTCTAGGCACTCGGCGAACACAAAAGTCCCCCGCCATCTACACACCAAGCTGCCCGTCACCCGCTCACGACATGCCGGTGACATCATCCACCGGGTCCACTCACTGACAACTGGGTCCCGGTGACATCATCAGCGTTGGCCGGCGGCGCGACATGCCAAACAGTTAACCCCTGCAGTGGAGGATTTGAGTAATCTAGGCTTGGATTCCACCTCTAATGGTTATTCTGGATGTGTGGGAGCCATGAGGGAGAGACCGGCCAGAACGGAGTGAGCGAACGCTGGAACAGACCCAGAGTCAGTAATCTTCCTGGGGCATTTGGGAAGCTGTGGAGCTGGGGGGGTGGTGGCTGTTCCAGAATCAGAACTGCCAGTCTTTCTTTCTCCATCCCTCTCGCAATCCGAGTGGCTTGAGAACAGCTGTGGTATTCGAATATGTCTAACACCGCACAGGGTGCTGGACTGGTCTGTCTGTCAAGTATGACTGACATCTGACATGGGGTGGTAGATACCCATGGAGGGAGAACAACCCTTGACCTGGATATGAACAACAAACAGTGGGGCCTCAGTTTATTAGTTACAGGGACTGGGTCTAGATTGATGTCACTGGCTGGTAAATAACTATGTTGTTTATGGTCTTTCAAGCTCCAGTTCATAATATGATTTATGCCAATTATGATGAACCCAGTGCTTGGGAGTATCTAAAGATCAAAACGACACAGTACCACTGCCATCCACGACAGCTGTAGAGACCGAAATCTCCCTTATCTATTTTGACAGACTTTCTCTGAATGCGAGCCTCTCATTCAATCCCTCTGAATAATCTATTCATACATGTGTGCCTGATTGCACTTCAGCAGAATAGCAGTGCTGTGACTAGTTATCCTCATTTAAATAAGCTTTAGAAAAACTTCTCGTTTTCAAAAAGGTAAAGAAAAAAAATATTCAATAGCGTGTCCATGGCAACGGATGAACTATCAAGTCCACTGAAAAAGAGGGGGTCAACCTTGTATTCATTTTTCTGTGACGAGAAATGGAGATGTCTAGGGTATCTGAAAAACATGACCTCATAGACGTAGTCTGGAAAAAGCGGGCCAGTTCCAACAATGCATGTGGTACCAGAGCCGTGGCCGGTATATATACGGTATATATATACACACATATATCGGAGAGAACAGTGGCTCTCCCTGGGCAGGTATCCAATTGGCCCTCCGATCCCAAAGCTTTGATGAAGTGGCCTGTCATGATGTCAGCCTCTCCTGGTCTCCTCTCACCTGGGACTTCTCACCCTCTAACAACTGCTGCCCGGGTGGAAAGAAAGGACAGAAGGAAATAAGGAAAGAAACTCACCCCTCCATCCCTCCCTCCATCTCACTTTCTTCCCGCCTTTCTCTTTCTTCAGAAGTACCTCACCGAAAAATAATAAGGGGAAGGTAATTTCCCACGAGCCTTCACTCTGAAGACAGGTCTCGGGCTGAGTCCATGTGCAAAACCTTCTCGTCTTCTCTTTGCTATCTTCCCGCTCTCCTTCTCACTGTCAGGACTTTAAAAATGGCCCCTGGCTGCGACCAACGGAGAAACAATTCCTCATCTACAGACTGACATTATACTGTTGCAGTCCCCCAACTCTAGGCGTGTGTTCTTAATTAGAATCTGCCCTGGTAAAATGATCAGAGCTTATATTGTATAATAAGCCTTCATAGAATACTGCAGATGGAATTGATACTGTGCCGATGCTATAGTGGGTTTATGTATCAGGGTAACAAATAGGAGCCTTGGTGGAGTGAAAGTAGCACCATAATGGCTATTGCTGAATAAATGCTTTCAATATATTTATTGTCAGAACAAATTCTTCATAAATCCATTACAAGTATTAATGGCCAAGATTTAGAATCCAACAATAAGCTGTTTAGAATTTCAAATGAGTTTTTAATGCTCTTACAATGATGTACTGTACTCCCGCCTTTTCACCTGTGTTTTTTAAAGGATTTCACTGCACCATTTGGTCAGGAGTAGCCGTGGACGGCTGTTGTCCACCAAATGGAGGCATGTGCCATCTCCTCACAGACATTTTAGTTCCAGGATATTGCCAGCTTTTGTTTGGAAGCGCACGCTTAAATGGCCGTCTCCATGGTGATTGTTTTACAGCACATGTGAACTTGTACTCATGCATCTGTTTGCCTGTTCTTCCCCTCACTTCAACCCACTACATTATTTAAATCTGATCTCTAATTATTATAATCTGTTTGCCTGTTCTTCCCCTCACTTCAACCCACTACATTATTTACCCACTACATTATTTAAATCTGATCTCTAATTATTATAATCTGTTTTCCTGTTCTTCCCCTCACTTCAACCCACTACATTATTTAAATCTGATCTCTAATTATTCTAATCTGTTTTTCTGTTCTTCCCCTCACTTCAACCCACTACATTATTTAAATCTGATCTCTAATTATTCTAATCTGTTTTCCTGTTCTTCCCCTCACTTCAACCCACTACATTATTTAAATCTGATCTCTAATTATAATAATCTGTTTGCCTGTTCTTCTCCTCACTTCAACCCACTACACTATTTACCCACTACATTATTTAAATCTGATCTCTAATTATTATAATCTGTTTGCCTGTTCTTCCCCTCACTTCAACCCACTACACTATTTACCCACTACATTATTTAAATCTGATCTCTAATTATTATCATCTCTAAGGATTTATATTCTCTTCCATTGTAATGAGTCACTTAGCCCTAATCAAAAAGGTTGTCAACACAGCATCAAATGTGTTCATTTCTGTCATCAGACACGTTAGCTAGCTGCTATCATCATTAGAAGGCACCAAATGCTGGGAATTGGCTCACCCGGACTTGATGGCAGTGGATGTTAACAGTACATGAATGCCAAAACTCTCATTTAGACCACTGGGTCCCTCTGCTGGTCAATATGAAACCTGCAAGTGGCAATATTTTCATACAGCTGTATATGCAGCGTATGCCCAACTTGTTTGGTATTTGGCAAGCCTTTCTGATGGTTAAGATATCTGTAATCTAAAACACTGGGAAGTAGTACTATTTATACAATTGTAATATACTATTGGAGAAGCACCGTCTCTCACACACAAATGTACACAGACAGACAGCCAGACACACACACGTACGTCTCCCTTGTAGAAGGGCTGAAGACGCCAGGAGTAATGTGAGGCATGTGTGTCAGAGACAGTCTAAACGCTGTGCTATGTAAGGCATGGATCCCCTCCTGGCAGTGGGACAGTAGACAGAGAGAGAGAAACAGACACACAGAGAGACAGAGAGAGAGAGAGAGAGAGAGACACAGACACACACACAGACAGAGAGAGACAGACAGAGAGAGAGAGACAGAGACACTGAGAGAGCGAGAGACACAGAGAGAGAGAAACAGACACACAGAGAGAGAGACAGAGAGACAGAGACAGAAAGACACAGAGAGAGACAGAGAGTGTGTGTTCATGTGTTTTTCTACCTACATGTCTCTCTGTGTGTGTGTGTGTGTGTGTGTGTGTGTGTGTGTGTGTGTGTGTGTGTGTGTGTGTGTGTGTGTGTGTGTGTGTGTGTGTGTGTGTGTGTGTGTGTGTGTGTGTGTGTGTGTGTGTGTGTGTGTGTGTGTGTGTGTGTGTGTGTGTTCCAAAGCTGAAAGTATGCATGCTTCAGAGTCAGCCAGAGTTTCACATACTCCAGCGGTAAAGAAAACGACAACACTTCCCCAGCCACACAGGAGAGTGGCTTACCACTGTCTACTGGACTGTCTGCACCCAACTTATTGTTCTGCTGACTCCAGTTTATTACTGATTCTGGATCCGTTATTCTTATTGCAGCCTTAATCTAAACCCATTATCAGCAACAAATACAGCTGTTCTGGAATCAGTAGTTAGGTTATGCTGACACCTCAAACCATAGGAAAATATGACATAGGCTATAGCCCTAGTCCAGTGATGTGTTATGGGTAAGTAGCTCTCTAGCATGTCATAATGGAAATCGTACATGATATGGAAAAAATGAGTATAAACATTTAATTGGCTAATATCTTATACAGATTCAAAGAAACACCAACCGAACCAACAAAGAACATATGAAGACATTGAATCATGTTCACAGGAGAAATCATGATTTATTGAGACGCATATTAACCTGGAGGAAGTTTTAAAGGATATCCAGATGGATAAAGGTCTCGCATATTCTAACAGCTGCAAACCTAACCCCCCAGAGTCCATGTCCACGCCCACTGGGAAAAATTAGCATAATAAACAAATCCCCATAAGAATCCATCAGTTTGAGAGAAACTGTATCTGTTTTTTGTCATTGGATACGTCTCAATCCACCACATGCGCCGATGTTGCACATCTGCAGTGAAAGGTGACAGAGCTATAGCAGTGTTGGTCAGACCATGAGACATCCTATCTGCAGTGAAAGGTGACAGAGCTATAGCAGTGTTGGTCAGACCATGAGACATCCTATCTGCAGTGAAAGGTGACAGAGCTATAGCAGTGTTGGTCAGACCATGAGACATCCCATCTGCAGTGAAAGGTGACAGAGCTATAGCAGTGTTGGTCAGACCATGAGACATCCCATCTGCAGTGAAAGGTGACAGAGCTATAGCAGTGTTGGTCAGACCATGAGACATCCCATCTGCAGTGAAAGGTGACAGAGCTATAGCAGTGTTGGTCAGACCATGAGACATCCCATCTGCAGTGAAAGGTGACAGAGCTATAGCAGTGTTGGTCAGACCATGAGACATCCCATCTGCAGTGAAAGGTGACAGAGCTATAGCAGTGTTGGTCAGACCATGAGACATCCCATCTGCAGTGAAAGGTGACAGAGCTATAGCAGTGTTGGTCAGACCATGAGACATCCCATCTGCAGTGAAAGGTGACAGAGCTATAGCAGTGTTGGTCAGACCATGAGACATCCCATCTGCAGTGAAAGGTGACAGAGCTATAGCAGTGTTGGTCAGACCATGAGACATCCCATCTGCAGTGAAAGGTGACAGAGCTATAGCAGTGTTGGTCAGACCATGAGA
>NC_088238.1:17173306-17321202 GCF_036934945.1 Oncorhynchus masou masou | reverse complement strand
TCGTTCCTCACCGTAACTCTCTCCCTCTCGTTCCTCACCGTAACTCTCCTCTTTCCCTCTCGTTCCTCACCTAACTCTCTCCTCACCTCTCTCCCTCTGTTCCTCACCGTAACTCTCTCCCTCTCATTCCTCACCGTAACTCTCTCCCTCTCGTTCCTCACCGTAACTCTCTCCTCACCTGAACTCTCCCTCTTGTTCCTCACCGTAACTCTCTCCCTCTCATTCCTCACCGTAACTCTCCCTCTCCCTCTCCGTTCCCCTCACCGTAACTCTCTCCCTCTCGTTCCTCACCGTAACTCTCTCCCTCTCCGTTCCTCACACCGTAACTCTCTCCCTCTCATCCTCACCGTAACTCTCTCTCTCTCGTTCTCTCCTCCTCACCGTAACTCTCTCCCTCTCGTTCCCGTCACCACCGTAACTCTCCTCTCGTTCCTCACCGTTCTCTCCTCACCGTAACTCTCTCCCTCACCGTAACTCTTCCTCTCCGTAACTCTCTCCCTCTCGTTCCTCACCGTAACCGTTCCTCAACTCTCTCCCTCTCGTTCCTCACCGTAACTCTCTCCCTCTCGTTCCTCACCGTAACTCTCTCCCTCTCGTTCCTCACCGTAACTGTAACTCTTTCCCTCTCGTTCCTCACTGTAACTCTTTCCCTCTCGTTCCTCACTCACCATAACTCTCTTCTCGTTCCTCACTGTAACTCTTTCCCTCTCGTTCCTCACCGTAACTCTCTCCTCACCGTAACTCTCTCCCTCTCGTTCCTCACCGTAACTCTCTTCTCACCGTAACTCTTTCCCTCTTGTTCCTCACCGTAACTCTCTCCTCACCTGAACTCTCCCTCTTGTTCCTCACCGTAACTCTCTCCCTCTCATTCCTCACCGTAACTCTCTCTCTCTCTGATTCTCTCTCTCTCTCTCTCTTGGCTAAGAAAGAGCAACACAAGAAGTCACACAAGAAGTCTAACTTTGATGTAAAAACATTCCCTGTGCATGCCTTTGCGAACGTTAACCCAATTCACTCTCTCCCTGAGTCCCCTCTGAAATAAATCAACTATGAACCTGTCACTGGAAGAAAACTATCGTTTCTGTGTACTAGAGGTTTAATACAGCCTGATCCCAGATCTGTTTTGTGCTGTCAAGCCAACTCACTTAGTTTTTCCCAACACAAAAAGATCTTACCAGGCCAGTTTACCAGGCCATCTTACCAGGCTAGATTGCTACTCACCCAGAAGAGAAAGTTGAAGACAAACAGGAGGGCTTGCTAATTTGCTATAGCCTGATCCCAGATCTGTTTGTCATGTATAGCAAACTCCTATGACCAACTCCCATGGTTGTTGGCTACTGCAGCACAAACAGATGCAGGGTAGCTTGCTAGTGCTACTCACCCAGAAGAGGACATTAAAGACGAAGAGGAGGTACTTGAGGCAGACGGTCATCCAGTCACCCTGGTCGTCTTTGTACACGGCCGTCATCTCCGCTCCACAGCTCTGGACAGACAGGGCACAAAACTTACACTGGCAGTTCTGAATCTGAAGTACTTGACTGTTATCTTTACAGTCAGCAGGGTTGAAAACAGGGTAGAAAACCCCAAGCAGCAGTTCTCACAGACTTTCTGTTCTCACAAGATTCTCCAAAGTTTGAAGAATATTCTAAGAACAGGGTACAAAACAATCAGGCCAGGAGTTCTGAGTACTTGACAGTTCACATAGCATTTCAAGTGGCTGAAAAATGGTCTGACAACATAGAAAATGCAAACCGGTTATTCTAATTCAAATTAAGACATAAAATGTGGGGACATTTTGAGGACAATAACACATCACACAAGGTATGACATGAGCAGAAACAATAACCCAAATCACAGTCAGTCAAACTGTTGTTGGTTACTTCCTCCCTTCTGCACGATAACTAGCAACTGTAGCCTTGTAGCACACCAGACAAGGGACATTGACTATCCTCACACTCTGTGAACACCCTGTGAAGAGGCGTTGAGTGTTATAACAAAAGCCAAAACAAAGGTATTTGTGGAGACATGTACACGTACATGCACACGCACACGCACACACACGCACACACACACACACACACACACACACACACACACACACACACACACACACACACACACACACACACACACACACACACATTCCAATTAAATAGAGGGAGAAAGATGCTGCCTCGCCTCTGAAGGCCTTTGATTGACACATCGCCATGACAATATCACTGGACAGCATCACTGAACAGCGTAATCTAATATGGCATGGCTATCCACTTCTTCATTTCTCAGACCTGTCAATCATAGGACTGAGATACTAACAAGAGTCAACTATTCCCGTAAAACTGTCTTTATTGACTAGTTATGCCATTTTCATCAACTAATTTCATGAAGGTGTATGTCCAAAGCATTGCATAGAATGGTTTTAGTCACTGCCACACACTGTGTAAGAGTCAATACTTCTAGATGCTGCTGACCACACACTGTGTAAGAGTCAGTACTTCTAGATGCTGCTGACCACACACTGTGTAAGAGTTAGTACTTCTAGATGCTGCTGACCACACACTGTGTAAGAGTCAGTACTTCTAGATGCTGCTGACCACACACTGTGTAAGAGTCAGTACTTCTAGATGCTGCTGACCACACACAGTGTAAGAGTCAGTACTTCTAGATGCTGCTGACCACACACTGTGTAAGAGTCAGTACTTCTAGATGCTGCTGACCACACACTGTGTAAGAGTCAGTACTTCTAGATGCTGCTGACCACACATATCCAATAACAGCAACAGGTAAATAAATTATTCACAGAAGTGGACTTGACTAGAAATACATAAATCATTCATTAAGCACACACTTGCAGCACTTTAAATAAAAGGTGAGCACTTAAGCCTGCCACATTGATCTGCCAATCAACAGACAGCAACGAATGCCACTGCAAGCCTTTGGAGACTTCTCTCAGTTCCATCTCAAGCTAATAACAGTGTGTGTGTGTGTGTGTGTGTGTGTGTGTGTGTGTGTGTGTGTGTGTGTGTGTGTGTGTGTGTGTGTGTGTGTGTGTGTGTGTGTGTGTGTGTGTGTGTGTGTGTGTGTGTGTGTGTGTGTGTCCATCCTCCCATGAGAAAATATGGCAAGCTGCTAATTATAGATTAGCCACATTGATGCCTAGGAGAAGTTTAGCTCATGCCATTACAGCCCAACTATGCACATTGATGCCTCGGAGAAGTTTAGCCCATGCCATTACAGCCCAACTATACACATTGATGCCTAGGAGAAGTTTAGCTCATGCCATTACAGCCCAACTATACACATTGATGCCTCGGAGAAGTTTAGCCCATGCCATTACAGCCCAACTATACACATTGATGCCTCGGAGTTTAGCTCATGAACAGGCCAAATTTATGCCTCATGCCATTACAGGCCAACTAACACATATGCCTACACATTGATGCCTAGGAGAAGTTTAGCTCATGCCATTACAGGCCAACTATACACATTGATGCCTAGGAGAAGTTTAGCTCATGCCATTACAGGCCAAATATACACATTGATGCCTCGGAGAAGTTTAGCTCATGCCATTACAGGCCAACTATACACATTGATGCCTAGGAGAAGTTTAGCTCATGCCATTACAGCCCAACTATATTACACATTGATGCCTAGGAGAAGTTTAGCTCATGCCATTACAGCCCAACTATACACATTGATGCCTAGGAGAAGTTTAGCTCATGCCATTACAGCCCAACTATACACATTGATGCCTAGGAGAAGTTTAGCTCATGCCATTACAGCCCAACTATACACATTGATGCCTAGGAGAAGTTTGGCTCATGCCATTACAGCCCAACTATACACATTGATGCCTAGGAGAAGTTTAGCTCATGCCATTACAGCCCAACTATACACATTGATGCCTAGGAGAAGTTTGGCTCATACCATTACAGCCCAACTATACACATTGCAGTAACACATCTGCAAAAATGTCTTTGTCTGTCAGCTGGAATAGAACTAAACCCTAAACTGCATCAAAACGTTTTGTTTTCTTGGTATCTGTATCTATAATTGTGCTGGTATGTGTTTATAAGCTACTGTTGCAACACATAAAGCTCCCTTCTATTCTATTTTACACTGTTTGTTTTATATATTCTACTATTTTCTGTATTCATTCTATTCTACTGTTGGGGAAAATACAGTGATTATAATCTATTAGATTTTGATATTCTACTGTTTGTATTCTATACTCATGCTCTACTCAGCTCTTGTCCTATTCTATTCTAGTTATTCAGCACAATGGGTGTACTGTGTGTACTGCACCTTCAAACCAGTGGCTTTGGGCTATAGGGAGTTCCAGTACACAGGGAATGGGTTGAGCTGTCTGAACATGCATTATCAAAGCGCACAGGATGTGAAAGGTCACTTGCAGGCTACCGGTACGTCGTTCACTGGTTGAAAACAAACGAGCTGAAAGTTTTGTCCTCGGACTAATGCATCAGGTTCTGTGTAACTTTGATGGGACAGACAAGAAACAAAAACCCGAACATTCTAGAATATGCTTTGGACAGAATGTTTCACAAGTAGGCTACCTATGCAACCAGCCAGACCAGCGACACGTAGCCTGTAATATTATATCCACGATAACATGGTACATGCAATCACATTTAGGCTACCCACCCTGTGTGAACATATGTGATGGATGTGTGTTTACGGGCACTTGTACGACCAGAAGGAAGGCAGGGTCCGCGAAATCGATTTTCCCCAGGATAAACAAATCCATGAAGAGATGAGAGCTTGATAAACTTCATTTCAGAGAAGGGATCCCCACCGTCAATATGAACATCTGAATTGCCATAGATCATCACGTTTGTCTATCTACGTAGCGTCCATTTCGCTCGCTGATCAGTGGAATAGGCTGGACGTTGGTTTGCAGACTCACTTTTAACGTTCTGACTGTCTACAAAACCGAATTAGGAAACCGGTGCCGATGCACTAGACAATATTTTCAAAACATAAAAAATATGATTTCATTATTCATTTCCCATAACGTTTTGCTACATTTGGAGGCCATGGACACTGAGCAGGCTTCCCTTACAAAACACCACACACTGGATGCACTTGCATTGAGCTGCGTGTAGCAGACAGAGTTCACGAAATTGCTTATATTTTTAGCATGGATCTCAATTTATGAAAGGAGCCTTAATTACCTCACTCACCAAATGCACGGCTTGCTTCGGAGGGAAAACGGACAAATAGCCGTCTCGTTATTGTAGCATAGGCTATGTGATTCAATCAAGCTTGTTGCTTCCCTAGCGTCCAGTCCGTGGAGAAGAATGAGGGGTCATTATGGGGTGAAAAGGAAATGAATGAAACTACCCGCCCCCATTGGATTGGATACTATTGAAGCCGCAGTGCAACTGTTACAGTGCATTGGCCTATAGGCATATACAATGTAACAGGCGGTTATTACATTGTTTTTGTGTGTTTATTCACACAAGTGCAAGTTTAGTAAGTTTGTTACATATTGTCTTGTTTTGCGTATTGTTGGTTGATAATATCAATCCAATGAAACAAGTGCACCCTGTAGATGAGGTTTATGGGGTTTAAAAAATACACATTCTGGGAAAAGATTGTTATTCACCCAAGCAAAGTGTGGACTGATGCAAAGAATTTCAGTTGACACCTCATGCGGTTAGTGCATATTTTGGAGACTGATCGGTGGTAATTTGAGGTTTAAAAACACTTCACGTCATCCATTCTGATCAAGTGGTCAACAAGGAGGCGCGGGCGGTTCTATCAACAACAGCTCCCTCTTCATTATGTAAACTAGACTGCCTGTTGATGAAGTGGCCCGCTCTCCGAACCCCACAGGCTAAGGTTAATTTGGTATTTCAACAGAGAGCAGAACATCATTGATTTGACTGGCGTGGTCAATTATTTTAAGAATGCTGAAAGTGAAAATGAGTTTGGTTCACACAATGAATACAAAGATGACGTCGAAAAACAAATCGGAGGTAACAGCAGTATGATTGGAAATAATGGTGTTTTTCTGCAGGGGGAGTTCAGATCGAAGCAAACCTCCACAAGCACAAGTGAACATTCCTAGGCCTCAGCATGGCTGTGGGTTCTACATGACAATTACAGGACACATGGAAATATGTTGTGGTTTTGGAGAAAGTGCCACATAAGATTATAATGCAGGTGTGTATGTGAGGGAAATAGTTTGGGTGAGAGGCCTCCAGTTGAATAGCTAGGGCAATTGGGAAATAATTGCCCAAATGTCATTGTGTCAGATTTGTGAGCCTTTAATCTTTCCCAAATATGTATTGATTGAAAAACAATAGAGAGGGCCTATCATACTTGTTTATGGCTACAAGCCTATTGATCCTACACTGGTTCCAGATCTGTCTGTGATGTCTTGTAAACGAGGTTGACAGCACAAACAGATCTGGATTCTGGAACCAGGTTATATTTATCCTATTGCTCAGCTCTACGATTCTTTTTTTCAATGTTGTGTTCTCCCCAGTTTTTCCACATACGTTGTCTTCAGATGGCTTCCTTTCTAACAAACAGGATGACTGTTGTGTGTTCCCCTCTAACCTCATCTCAGTAACCCAATAATCCCCACAGCCTATTAGGAACAGATGAAGTGCCACCAAGTAAGGATGTGTGGATGTTACCTGCTACAGCAACATCAGTCTCCCCAAACTACATTACAGAAGGGGATGCTATGATCCATCATGGCTTCTGTGTTTCACTGAACCAATGGGCAGAAATCACAAACACGGCAGCTGTTTATGAGAGGGAGATCATCACAGCTCTGAATTTGAAGCCAATTTTAATCACACTCTGGAGATTGAAAATAAACTTGGAGGCAACTCAAATGAGAGAGAAAGAAACAGCGTAAGTATACTTCCTTCTCTCAGAACTCAACTCATTTATATTCCTCGCCAGCACCTGTTTGTCCCTTCCCATTCCACCGTCAATAGTTTATCGCCCATCGTTTGTAGCCCGCTAAGCTCTTTAATGTCTTGTATCGCAGGAGGGGCTAAGCTTGGGGCATGGTCGAGCAGACAAAGTCAAAGACAGGACTGGCAGAGGAGACAACAAACATATCTATCTGGCTGTGTGTAAAGGGGGTGGGGGGGCTGTGTGTGTATATATAGAGTGTGTCTTTATGTGTATGTGTGTGTGTCTCAGTTACCTTCACTGTAATGACAGTGGCGTCTGTGTGATCATTGCTAACAGTGTGTCCCTCTCACTGTGACAAAAGGACACAAAATGCACTTTAGGAGCATTCACACTGTTTTTCGCCTTCTTGGTATTCGTTATGTGACCAGTGGCAACCCACCTGTTTACGTAAATATATATATATATATACAGTTGAAGTCAGAGGTTTACGTACACTTAGGTTGAAGTCATTCAAACTCATTTTTCAACCACTCCACAAATTTCTTGTTAACAAACTATAGTTTTGGCAAGTCGGTTAGGACATCTACTTTGAGCATAACACAATACATTTATCCAACAATTGTTTACAGACAGATTATTTCACTTAGAATTCACTGTATCACAATTCCAGTGGGTAAGAAGTTTACATACAGTCAACTAAGTGTGCCTTTAAACAGCTTGGAAAATTCCAGAAAATTATGTCATAGCTTTAGAAGCTTCTCATAGGCTAATTAACATAATTTGAGTCAATTGGAGGTGTACCTGTGGATGTATTTCAAGGCCGACCTTCAAACTCACTGCCTCTTTTCTTGACACCATCAGAAAATCTAAAGAAATCAGCCAAGACCTTGTAAACCTCCACAATTCTGGTTCATCCTTGGGAGTAAATTTTACTCAGATTAAATGTCAGGAATTGTGAAAAACTGAGTTTAAATGTATTTGGCTATAAGGTGTTTGTAAACTTCCGACTTCAACTGTATATGTACTACCTCAGTCCTCGCTCGCACATTAATGTCTTAATTGAAATTATGGATTGCCTCTTATCAGCTCGTCGTCCCTTATAGTTTGTACATCTCAATTGTCAGTAGAAACACCATTTGTTTAAGCAAGTCAGCCATGTCAGCTATGTTTATTTTAAAGGCAGTAAATGAGGCTGAATGAACTGTTTCGCTGCCAGACAAGGCTCCGCTGATAGCCAGGGAAGTGGTGGTGAAGATTCACTCCATGGTGCTGAAGGAAAGCTCTGCTGTTGGGACAGCTTTATGTAGGTCCTAACAGTTTGTCACACTTTTTGTCACCATTATAGTGCAATTCATGTATTGTTTAGTGTTGTGTAGTGACTTTGCTGGCATGTATCTATTAATTATTTTTTTAAATTTGCCCCACCAAGATTTACATGCTAAAATCGCCACTGTGACCCAATCTCCTTTTCACTTCCATCATTATTTAATTGACAACGCCAGTCAAATCAATGATGTTCTGCTCTCTTTTTAAATATCAAATGAACCTTTGTCTGTGGGGGTCGGAGAGACCGCCACTTCATCAGCACGTAGACTACTTTACATAATGAAGAGGGAGCTGTTGTTGATAGAACGCCTCCTTGTTGACCACATTTTTTTGAAACCTCAAATAACCCCAAACCAGCCTCTAAAATATTAATTTCACGCATGAGGTTTCAAATGAAGTTATTTGCATCAGTCAACACTTTGCTTGGGTAAATCACATTATTTCACCAGAATGCACTTTACGCGCATTCACACTGCACCTTAGCCCAGGGCTAATAGCCCTGAGCTAAGGGAGATTTAACCAGGGCTAATAGCCCTGAGCTAAGGGAGATTTAACCAGGGCTAATAGCCCTGAGCTAATGGAGATTTAACCAGGGCTAATAGCCCTGAGCTAAGGGAGATTTAACCAGGGCTAATAGCCCTGAGCTAATGGAGATTTAACCAGGGCTAATAGCCCTGAGCTAAGGGAGATTTAACCAGGGCTCATAGCCCTGAGCTAATGGAGATTTAACCAGGGCTAATAGCCCTGAGCTAAGGGAGATTTAACCAGGGCTAATAGCCCTGAGCTAATGGAGATTTAACCAGGGCTAATAGCCCTGAGCTAATGGAGATTTAACCAGGGCTAATAGCCCTGAGCTAATGGAGATTTAACCAGGGCTAATAGCCCTGAGCTAATGGAGATTTAACCAGGGCTCATAGCCCTGAGCTAATGGAGATTTAACCAGGGCTAATAGCCCTGAGCTAATGGAGATTTAACCAGGGCTAATAGCCCTGAGCTAAGGGAGATTTAACCAGGGCTCATAGCCCTGAGCTAATGGAGATTTAACCAGGGCTAATAGCCCTGAGCTAAGGGAGATTTAACCAGGGCTAATAGCCCTGAGCTAATGGAGATTTAACCAGGGCTAATAGCCCTGAGCTAATGGAGATTTAACCAGGGCTAATAGCCCTGAGCTAATGGAGATTTAACCAGGGCTAATAGCCCTGAGCTAATGGAGATTTAACCAGGGCTCATAGCCCTGAGCTAATGGAGATTTAACCAGGGCTCATAGCCCTGAGCTAATGGAGATTTAACCAGGGCTAATAGCCCTGAGCTAAGGAGATTTAACCAGGGCTAATAGCCCTGAGCTAAGGGAGATTTAACCAGGGCTAATAGCCCTGAGCTAATGGAGATTTAACCAGGGCTAATAGCCCTGAGCTAATGGAGATTTAACCAGGGCTAATAGCCCTGAGCTAATGGAGATTTAACCAGGGCTAAATAGCCCTGAGCTAATGGAGATTTAGCCAGGGCTAATAACCCTGAGCTAATGGAGATTTAACCAGGGCTAATAGCCCTGAGCTAAGGGAGATTTAACCAGGGCTCATAGCCCTGAGCTAATGGAGATTTAACCAGGGCTAATAGCCCTGAGCTAAGGGAGATTTAACCAGGGCTAATAGCCCTGAGCTAATGGAGATTTAACCAGGGCTAATAGCCCTGAGCTAATGGAGATTTAACCAGGGCTAATAGCCCTGAGCTAATGGAGATTTAACCAGGGCTAATAGCCCTGAGCTAATGGAGATTTAACCAGGGCTAATAGCCCTGAGCTAAGAGAGATTTAACCAGGGCTAATAGCCCTGAGCTAAGGGAGATTTAACCAGGGCTAATAGCCCTGAGCTAATGGAGATTTAACCAGGGCTAATAGCCCTGAGCTAATGGAGATTTAACCAGGGCTAATAGCCCTGAGCTAAGGGAGATTTAACCAGGGCTAATAGCCCTGAGCTAAGGGAGATTTAACCAGGGCTAATAGCCCTGAGCTAAGGGAGATTTAACCAGGGTTAATAGCCCTGAGCTAAGGGAGATTTAACCAGGGCTAATAGCCCTGAGCTAAGGGAGATTTAACCAGGGCTAATAGCCCTGAGCTAATGGAGATTTAGCCAGGGCAAAGCGAGTGTTCACACTTGCACATTCTAGTGGGTCAGCACCAACCTGTGCGTTATATATATGTTTGATGCCCAGAAAGCGCCAATTCAAACTCCCATTTACTAGCTCTGCATGCGTTATAATGTCAGAATAAGTTTGTTGATCACCAAGTTTCGCTGAGCAACTATTTTCATTTACTCCCATTAAGGCTGGCCTGTATGTACTTTCAGAAAAGGTCCAAATAAAAATGTACAAGCAACTGACAAAAAATGGACAAAAAATAATAATAATTTATCTTTCCTCTCTGTTTCACAGTGCCCCTCTGTCTCTCTATGTGTTGGCCATCTATCTGATGCTGTCTGGTCCAAACGAGTATGACATTGTTGCCGCCCATAGCATTGAAGGCAAGGGATGCCAGCGAGAATCTGGCCTCCCATGACAAAAAAAGTATAAAAAATGTGCAAATCAGCGTTGAGCTAAACTGAGCCCGCTCAACTGTGAATGGTCCTGGCACATGAAAAAAAAGTGTCAAGGGAAGCTAGGTTGGAATTGGCTTCACTCCTAACAAATCCCATTGAGAGCAAACTTGAAATGTTTCATCTTGTTGTGTTGTCCTCAGATGGCTAGCTAGCCAGCTAAATAAAATGGACCCTTTACTAAATTAGCCATGGATGAAGATAGGGATTTTTGACTTGTGGTTTTACTTAATTCTACTGGTCAATGATTGTAATGGCGATACTGATCCAACCATTAATTCATACATTGTTGTGCCCCTGGCCTGAGAGGATGGAAGTTCAATATGTAGCTAGATGTAGAAGGTTAATGTTAACTAGCTAACGTTGCTGATGAATGGAAGTTAGGCTAGCGAGCAAGCATTTTATCCAGGTAGCCTAGGACAACAAAAAATAAAAGCATGTACTGTATGACAGAGTGATAGACCAATTCGGCATTGGCGTTTCTCTACAATTAGGGTGGGTCAACATGTTTTTCTACTTTGCAGCTAACGCGCACGCACACACACACACACGCACACAGAAATCATAAACATGGACAGCCACATCATATTTAGCTTGCGTTTATTGGACTGAATTGTTTTTGGTATCTTTTGGTTGAGGTGATTTGATGATGTTGGAATGTTGAAGTTGAAATGGTGCTGGAATAGTGGAGGCAGCTCCTGCTTTCTTTGCGACTTGCAGTGGTTTTAACTCAACAGTTGTTTAGTGGTCCTAAAATGTCAGAAACATTAACTTGCTTGACCACGCTATAGGTCATGTAACTGTCTGTTACTCTGTACATGCAATATGATTTGTGGACTTCACTGGACAGAGGTTGCTATCCAGTTTTGTGATAAAACAAAGGTGTGGTTGAATTTATTCTGCCACTGTGCCTTCTTATCGTCTCAGCCTTTAGGCCTATATATCATGGTCACAAGGAATATGAATTAACAGGTTATAGAGCAAACAACGCAATTATCACAACGTCATATGGATATGTCATATGGATTTTTCTTGGGGGGGGTGGGCTAATGCTGGCGGTGTGGTTCCAGGACAACAACCTCAGAAAGACATAGTAGCTGATCGTGAACTACAGGAGAAGGAGGGCCGAGCACGCCCCCATTCACATTGATGGTGCTGTAGTGGAGTGGGTCGAGAGCTTCAAGTTCCTCTCTGTCCAGATCACTAAGGATCTATCATGGTCCACACACACCAACACTGTTGTGAAGAGGGCATGGCAATGCCTCTTCCACCTCAGTAGGCTTAAAAGATTTGACAGAGGCCCTCAAATCCTCAAAAAGTTCTACAGCTGCACCATTGAGAGCATCTTGACTGGCTGCATCACCGCTTGGTATGGCAACTGCTTGGTATCCGACCGCAAAACGCTACAGTGTGCAGGGCGTACTGCCCAGTACATAAGCTCCCTGCCTTCCAGGACCTCTATACCAGGCGGTGTCAGAGGAAGGCCCTAAGAATTGTCACCGACTACAGGCACCCAAGTCATAGACTGTTCTCTCTGCTACCGTACGGCAAGTCTGGAACCAACTGGACCTTGAACAGCTTCTACCCCTAAGCCATAACACTGCTAAATTGTTAGATAAATAGTTAAAAGTTGTACTATGCAAACATTTCTCCATGGTTTTCTGGTTGCTAAAATTTGAATAGTTTGCCTGTTTTCAGTTTATGTGACAGAACAAACATGTATAATGTAGAGAATCATTGTACCATCTAAACCGCTATGAAATATATTTTCCATAACCCAAAATATTGTTTTTTCAGCTGTTTTAAGCTTGTGTACGTACAAAACCAAAAGTAAGAGATACAAAAATTAAACTTAAAAAGAGGAAGCATAAAAATAGGGCACATAATACAGATCTACCACTTCTTAGAGTTGCTTTCAATTCGGATGACAGATCTATAACTCATATTTCTATGTGATTTTTTGGGGGTCGCCCAGAAGTTAGGCTACATATTGCTGCTTTAACCAAATAGCCAACCTGGACTATCTACATTGACCCTTTTGGCACTGACTTGTTTTTACTCATCACATACCACTGCTGCTACTGTTTATTATTTGTGACTTTATTACTAGTTATATGTACATATCTAATCTATCTCAGTTACTGTTGCAGGAATTAAATTGGTCTATGTTTTAACACCCAATTAAAATGAAACACTCTGTCAATTCATAAGGATTTGTAAGACCCTTATTCTATAGTAATGGACAGAGCCCAGTCTTAAAGTCAAACAGCAGAATTTATTCACGAGAGTACTGAACACGATGCAGTTTACCACAGGTTATAAACTGAAAATGACATCATTAGTTTTCGAACTGTCCCGTCTCTTCTCCCACCCTGGTACAAAGGCAGTATCTCAAGCCTTCCCACATCGTCTCCCTACCAATTTAATATCATTTATGGCTGAGCCAAGGTCTTCCTGTGTAGATAAGCATTCTAGCCAGTCTGAAGATATAGTTCATTCATTTCTACCAAGGAACAGACAGTCATTGTTCTAATTCTTGATTATATTTACACACATTATATTCAGTACTAGGATTAAAAAGAAAATTCATACATATACAGTAACATAATAGTATTCTGATTAGTACATATACAGTAACATAATAGTATTCTGATTTGTCAGTCCTGATTGAAATGTATACATAATTAGTCATTATTGATTAAAAAAAATCCCTTAACGGTTACCTCCCTGCACATCAACTCTGGTACCGCGTCTATATAGCTAGTTATCGTTACTCACGGTGTATTTATTATTACATGGTTTATTCTTGTTTTACTTTCTACTATTTCTCTGTTTTCTTTATCTCTGTATTGTTGGGAAAGGCCCATGAGTTACCATTTCACTGTTAGTCTACACCTGTTATTTACTAAGCATGTGAGGAATAAAATGGGATTGATTTCATGTCTCTTCGGTGCATAGCATTCTCTGTACAGGGGCACACATTTCAAAAGTGAAACATTGTTCCCAGAGGTCGGACAGGTAGACAGCAAGGTTTATACAAACCATCACTGTTGCAAATAAAATATGAGGCTAGAAGCCAGAGGAAATGTGTTAATGAATGCAGAGAAAAAAGTCTCAGAGATACAGTGGCTTGCAAAGTTATTCACCCTCCTTGGCATTTTTCCTATTTTGTTGCCTTACAACCTGGAATTAAAATAGTTTTTTGGGGGGTTTTGTATCATTTGATTTACACAACATGCCTACCACTTTGAAGATACAACATAGTTTTTATTGTGAAACAAACAAGAAATACACTTAGATTGCACACAGGAGAACTTTATTTAACTAATTATGTGACTTCTGAAGGTAATTGGTTGCACCAGACCCCCCATTTGCATTATCGCACACCACTCAATTCTTCATTGCTGTGACTTGCTTTGTTGAGATTTCTGCTCTTCACTCCATTGTCAGTTTAGCCTCCATTTCACTGATCTTAGTAGCAGAAAGCATTTGTATTTGTGTCCTTCAAGGCAGCTGTCAATGATCACATTAGGCTGCGATTCATTTTATTATTTGATGGTGGTTTGAGGCACTCGTAATGTCTGCAGTTTTCGGTTTGGTGTATTAGTCTTTAAATTAATATCTTTGCCAAATTTAATCTCTCCCATGTCTTATTCTATCCTGACGTGAAGTTTGTTCTAAAGAAATTATTTGACTCTGATGTGTGCTATAGAGAGCATTTGACTCTAGCCACAAAATTAAGGAAATTAGAATGGGGGGGGGGGGGGGGGGGGGGGTTTAGGCAAGGCCATTTTTTTGAGAGAGCTAAAGAGCTAAAGCTTAGCCTAGACTTAACAAATGCTTGTGTGAACACAGGATAAGCTAGCCCATGGCCAGTCTTCCCTGTGGCTAAGAACAACGCTGTGTGAAAAGGCCTTTTATTGTTTCACATCTGAGACGTTGATATTGTGTGGTGTATTGCAAGCTGGTCTCAACAAAGTAATCAGTATAGGCTGGCTCCCACAGGGTTCTGGTCAAAAGTAGTGTATAACTGTGCAGAGCCGTGGCTGAGTGGGTTGCATCCCAAATCTATCCTCTGGAGACCAGCGTTCAGTCCCTGCGTCTACTTCATACACTGTTTCTCCATCCTGCCTGGATTTTTGTTAAAATACCTTTCATTTAAATTTAAAAATGTAAACGTAGTGCTCTAGAGAGAATATGGTGATATTTGTGATGCAACCCTAGAGTCTTTAACATCATAATGCTTGTCATTGTAATTAGGCTAATATTGTAGCAACAATGCTACTGCTATGTATGTCACTAACACAATCAGAGTGCAGACTTGAGGTATCATCTAACAATGCTTTTCATACTAATGCAACCGTACATACTTATTTCCTCAACATTTGTGAACCTTGTAAAAAGCAATCAATGATAGTCCATCTCCCACTCACTCTCATGGTACACAGACGGACGTACTGGTACTTCTACTCAAAAGCTGCCCAAGGCTATTGCCACCCACAGCTGTGGTGTGTGTGTGTGTGTGTGTGTGTGTGTGTGTGTGTGTGTGTGTGTGTGTGTGTGTGTGTGTGTGTGTGTGTGTGTGTGTGTGTGTGTGTGTGTGTGTGTGTGTGTGTGTGTGTGTGTGTGTGTGTGTGTGTGTGTGTGTGTGTGTGTGTGTGTGTGTGTCCTTGAGGTTGTTGCATGGGCTGGTGTCCTTGAGTACAACCAGCAGATAGGGCTCATGCATATGACTGTTAGAGAAAGTACATGTACAGGGAGGACGGACCATTTCTGGATTTGTCCTTGTGTAATTGTGTTCTTTCTTCTTTTAAATGGCTTAATGAATATTTATTTGAATATGGTTTGATGCTGTCTGTCTGTCTGTCTGTCTGTCTGTCTGTCTGTCTGTCTGTCTGTGTGTGTGTGTGTGTGTGTGTGTGTTTGCACACTTGTGTATTACCATTCTCAGCATCTGTGAATGGAAGCATGGCTCCCTAGTTTCCTTCAGCAGCTGTCACTGTTGAGGCATTACACAAGCAGGGAAGTGGGAGGCAGGCAGGCAGTGGTAATGTGGGGGAAGCTGCTATAGCTGCCTAACAATAAACTCACACCTCCTCAATCTATAATCAGGAACAGGCTTGAGGCATCTGCTCCAGAACAAGATTTCGCTTTAGTCGAAAGACACTTAGTCATATGGTGTTTTGCGGATAATATACAATGTGTCTGCAAGTATCACAGTTTAGTGCTGAAGTACAAGGCTGTTTGTGCAAATATGCGCCATTAAATGAATGGACTTTACTCTTTTCTGTTTTATTATTCTATGAATATATAAGATAGAAATAAGATAGAAAAATATATGGATGATGTTTTGTAAAACACCAAGAGAAGTCGTAACACTGTTGCATTGCAATAACGTTTTCTGGTTCTGATTCTTAGGTCTGGTCAGTGTGATGCTGAACATATGATAACGGATGATACTCATTACAGTATGTGTAGCCCATCAATCATAGATATTTTATATTTTGAAATTGCAGTGCAACCTTAAAAAAAGCCGCAATTATTGTATCGCGATCCATCCAAGTGCTCATTACGCATAATGACACTTTGGGGAAATAAACTAAACACCTGCAGGCGATTAGATGTCCAACTTTGCAATGAATCTGCAAATTAGATCATTCACAAATGTTCACATTTAAGATCGAATGGCACGCTTGGGAGAGTGTCAAGAGTCATTCGTATCATTCAGGAAAAGTACGCACAGTTTCGATCCATTTTGCCCAAAATGATTGAATGTCTTTCTTGAGTTAATTACGAAAGTAGGCTAGCTAGAAAGAACATGCCTTCAAGGTCATGGCTCATATAAAGTAGGTTAGATGCAGTATGGGGGAAACGTATGCTGCAAAGGTACAGACACTTTCGTGCTCATAAGAATTGCTCTGCACGGTGGGGAATCCTGCGAAAGTCGAGAAGTACGGCAATTGGTCCGCTATATACAGCATCTCTCTATATTCTGCCGGAAAATCTGTTGTGAAGGTGAAGAGAGGCATCTGACGCGTGGGAGGCATCGATTTATAACTTCTGATCACGAGCCGGTTCTTGGAAAAACGGGTGCCTGACTGCCTGTATAACCATAATGAACAGCTTCAACTCAATACTCAAGTTGAACTTTTGCCATGGGAACGTAGCCAAGTCAAACGGAGGATAGCGCATCCTTCTCCGAATATAAATATCACTGATGGGGCGATTTCAAGCCAACGACTTGTGAGATATGTTGATAGACGTGGAAAACAACTGTTGAGGAGAAGCGGAGTATGAGGATGTATTTTCCTAACGTGGACTAGAGGCATCTTGGTATAGTTTGCTTGCATCATAGACATATGTTGCAGTGCGCAAGAGGAGAGAGGAAGGTTATTTCGAGGTGCTGGTGCATTTGATGCCCAAGTGCCTCTATAGGAACCACCTGTAACTTTTACAAAATGGATACCTGTCGTTTTTATCGATGTGAAACAAACGTTTTAGAAGAGCATGATAACTTTTTAGGGGGCTAACAATAAGTTGGAATTCAGCCTAAAATATTAACTATTTCCGATATTAAACGTTTGCATCATTTATGAAAGTCAATCTAGAGAAAATAAATCTAGCTTATCGAAAGAGAGCTACTAAGTTTATTTTATATAAGATTTTCCCTCCCTGGGTTGAAGAAATCTCGTTGGCTCATATGGGACTGAGGCACTCGCGTTGCCTGCTCCTACGGAGAAAAATGGCGGAGCCGGACAATTCTGAGGTATGTCAGTTCGCTGGTAAATGATCCAAGGAGTGACATATGCTGGTCAAAATCGTTCGTTATATTGCTATAATCGTTAATAATCAATTACCGATGGTTCTGTTTATTAATGTTTTAGTGTCTTTGTCAGTTTTGAAGTAATCGATATTGTATCGACTACTGGTGTCTGTAAAAAGCAATGCAGACACATGCAACGTTTACTTGTTTTTGTAAATTGTTATGGCATATATTCCGCTAAAATATTACATTTGCAAAGAAATGCAATGCAGAAATGATCTGTAGTGGTTAGCGTGTGCGCTGTCCTTGGTGCTGATTTCACTATCCATTCTGCACAATCTGTCGCATGGACTCCTGCTGCTCTGAAAACGGGTAGATGCGTAACATTATGTAATCTAGCCTACCAAGTGACCTCTAATGCATTCTAAGTGTTTCACTGTATTTGTAAATAACACATTTAGCCATGTAATGCTATAAAAAATGGTTTTGAATCAAAGTGCACTGTATTGAAAGCGATTTGATACTGCAAACAGATCCAGTCCTGTTGCTCTTCTCTGATAATGTTCAAGTGTCCTCTCTTCAAATACACCTACACTCACTTTTGTCTGTCCCTAATTCTCAATCTCTCCCTCGCTCTCCCTTCCTCCATCTCTCTCTCTCCCTCCCTCCCTTTTCATCTCTCACTCTCCCATCTCTCTTTCCTCCCCACATTGTCTATCTTTATTTCTGTCTCTTTATTTGCTCTATCCCTACCCTCCTCTCTATCTTCATATTCCCTATTTCTCTCTGCCTCACCCCCTCCTCTCTCTTAGCGGCAGTGTACCATCACTACCCCCCAGTCGCAGTCCTTTCAGCCTGCCTCCTTGCCCAAACCTGTGCCAACTGTCCACCATGTGCCACACCCTCCACATACGCCCCATGTAGCGGCCCTTCCCACCTGCCCCGGGCGCGGCAAGATTGCAAAGCTGCTCAACCCAGAGGAAATGACATCACAGGACTACTACTTTGACTCCTACGCCCACTTTGGCATCCATGAGGTAGGTAGGGGACTCATCCATGAGGTAGGTAGGGGACTCATACATGAGGTAGGTAGGGGACTCATACATGAGGTAGGTAGGGGACTCATCCATGAGGTAGGTAGGGGACTCATCCATGAGGTAGGTAGGGGACTCATCCATGAGGTAGGTAGGGGACTCATCCATGAGGTAGGTAGGGGACTCATACATGAGGTAGGTAGGGGACTCATACATGAGGTAGGTAGGGGACTCATACATGAGGTAGGTAGGGGACTCATACATGAGGTAGGTAGGGGACTCATACATGAGGTGGGTAGGGGACTCATACATGAGGTGGGTAGGGGGTAGGGGTCTCATCCATTAGGTAGGTAGGGGACTCATACATGACTCATCCATTAGATAGGTAGGTAGGGGACTCATACATGAGGTAGGTAGGGGACTCATCATGAGGTAGGTAGGGGACTCATGAGGTAGGTAGGGGACTCATCCATGAGGTAGGTAGGGGACTCATACATGAAGTGGGTAGGGGGGTAGGGTCTGATCCATTAGATAGGTAGGTAGGGGACTCATACATGAAGTAGGTAGGGGACTCATACATGAAGTGGGTAGGGGGTAGGAGTCTGATCCATTAGATAGGTAGGTAGGGGACTCATACATGAAGTGGGTAGGGGGGTAGGAGTCTCATCCATTAGATAGGTAGGTAGGGGACTCATACATGAGGTAGGTAGGGGACTCATCCATGAGGTAGGTAGGGGACTCATACATGAGGTAGGTAGGGGACTCATACATGAGGTAGGTAGGGGACTCATACATGAGGTAGGTAGGGGACTCATACATGAGGTAGGTAGGGGACTCATCCATTAGATAGGTAGGTAGGGGACTCATACATGAGGTAGGTAGGGGACTCATACATGAGGTAGGTAGGGGACTCATACATGAGGTAGGTAGGGGACTCATACATGAGGTAGGTAGGGGGGTAGGAGTCTCATCCATTAGATAGGTAGGTAGGGGACTCATACATGAGGTAGGTAGGGGACTCATACATGGGGACTCATGACATGAGGTAGGTAGGGGGGTAGGAGTCTCATCCATTAGATAGGTAGGTAGGGGACTCATACATGAGGTAGGTAGGGGACTCATACATGAGGTAGGTAGGGGACTCATACATGAGGTAGGTAGGGGACTCATGAGGTGGGTAGGGGAGGTCTCATCCATTAGGTAGATATCCATGTAGGTAGGGGACTCATCCATGAGGTAGGTGGGGACTCATCCATGAGGTAGGTAGGGGACTCATCCATGAGGTAGGTAGGGGACTCATACATGAGGTAGGTAGGGGACTCATCCATGAGGTAGGTAGGGGACTCATGAGGTAGGTAGGGGACATACATGAGGTAGGTAGGGGACTCATACATGAGGTAGGTAGGGGACTCATACATGAGGTAGGTAGGGGGGTAGGAGTCTCATCCATTAGATAGGTAGGTAGGGGACTCATACATGAAGTGGGTAGGGGGGTAGGAGTCTCATCCATTAGATAGGTAGGTAGGGGACTCATACATGAGGTAGGTAGGGGACTCATCCATGAGGTAGGTAGGGGACTCATCCATGAGGTAGGTAGGGGACTCATCCATGAGGTAGGTAGGGGACTCATACATGAAGTGGGTAGGGGGGTAGGAGTCTGATCCATTAGATAGGTAGGTAGGGGACTCATACATGAAGTAGGTAGGGGACTCATACATGAAGTGGGTAGGGGGGTAGGAGTCTGATCCATTAGATAGGTAGGTAGGGGACTCATACATGAGGTAGGTAGGGGACTCATACATGAGGTAGGTAGGGGACTCATACATGAGGTAGGTAGGGGGGTAGGAGTCTCATCCATTAGATAGGTAGGTAGGGGACTCATACATGAGGTAGGTAGGGGACTCATACATGAGGTGGGTAGGGGGGGGGTACTCATCCATTAGATAGGTAGGTAGGGGACTCATACATGAGGTAGGTAGGGGACTCATACATGAGGTAGGTAGGGGACTCATACATGAGGTAGGTAGGGGGGTAGGAGTCTCATCCATTAGATAGGTAGGTAGGGGACTCATACATGAGGTAGGAGGTAGGTAGGGGACTCATACATGAGGTAGGTAGGGGACTAGGGGGTACTCATCCATGAGGTAGGTAGGGGACTCATCCATGAGGTAGGTAGGGGACTCATCCATGAGGTAGGTAGGGGACATGAGGTAGGTAGGGGACTCATACATGAGGTAGGTAGGGGACTCATCCATGTAGGTAGGGACTCATCCATGAGGTAGGTAGGTAGGGGACTCATCCATGAGGTAGGTAGGGGACTCATCCATTAGATAGGTAGGTAGGGGACTCATACATGAGGTAGGTAGGGGACTAGGTGGGTAGGGGGTAGGACTCATCCATTAGATAGGTAGGTAGGGGACTCATACATGAAGTAGGATAGGTAGGGGGGACTCATACATGAAGTGGGTAGGGGGGTAGGAGTCTCATCCATTAGATAGGTCATACATGAAGTGGGTAGGGGGTACTCTCATCCATGATAGGTAGGTAGGGGACTCATACATGGGTAGGTAGGGGGACTCATCCATGAGGTAGAGGGGACTCATACATGAGGTAGGTAGGGGACTCATACATGAGGTAGGTAGGGGACTCATACATGAGGTAGGTAGGAGGTAGGTAGGGGGGTAGAGGTAGTCTCATCCATTAGATAGGTAGGTAGGGGACTCATCCATGAGGTAGGTAGGTAGGGGACTCATACATGAGGTGGGTAGGGGGGTAGGGTCTCATCCATTAGATAGGTAGGTAGTCTCATCCATTGAGAGGTAGGTAGGGTAGGGGGGACTCATACATGAGGTAGGTAGGGGACTCATACATGAGGTAGGTAGGGGGGTAGGAGTCTCATCCATTAGATAGGTAGGTAGGGGACTCATACATGAGGTAGGTAGGGGACTCATACATGAGGTAGGTAGGGGACTCATACATGAGGTAGGTAGGGGACTCATACATGAGGTAGGTAGGGGGGTAGGAGTCTCATCCATTAGATAGGTAGGTAGGGGACTCATACATGAGGTAGGTAGGGGACTCATACATGAGGTAGGTGAGGTCAGGGTAGGGGGGACTCATACATGAGGTAGGTAGGGGACTCATACATGAGGTAGGTAGGGGGGTAGGAGTCTCATCCATTAGATAGGTAGGTAGGGGACTCATACATGAGGTAGGTAGGGGACTCATACATGAAGTGGGTAGGGGGTAGGAGTCTCATCCATGAGGTAGGTAGGTAGGGGACTCATACATGAAGTGGGTAGGGGGGTAGGAGTCTCATCCTTTTGATAGGTAGGTAGGGGACTCATACATGAAGTGGGTAGGGGGGTAGGAGTCTCATCCATTAGATAGGTAGGTAGGGGACTCATACATGAAGTGGGTAGGGGACTCATACATGAAGTGGGTAGGGGACTCATACATGAAGTAGGTAGGGGACTCAGAAGTGGGTAGGGGGGTAGGAGTCTCATCCATTAGATAGGTAGGTAGGGGACTCATACATGAAGTGGGTAGGGGGTAGGAGTCTCATCCATTAGATAGGTAGGTAGGGGACTCATACATGAAGTGGGTACTCTCATCCATTAGATAGGTAGGTAGGGGACTCATACATGAAGTGGGTAGGGGGTAGGAGTCTGATCCATTAGATAGGTAGGTAGGGGACTCATACATGAAGTGGGTAGGGGGGTAGGAGTCTCATCCATTAGATAGGTAGGTAGGGGACTCATACATGAAGTGGGTAGGGGGGTAGGAGTCTCATCCATTAGATAGGTAGGTAGGGGACTCATACATGAAGTGGGTAGGGGGGTAGGAGTCTCATCCATTAGATAGGTAGGTAGGGGACTCATACATGAAGTGGGTAGGGGGGTAGGAGTCTCATCCATTAGATAGGTAGGTAGGGGACTCATACATGAGGTAGGTAGGGGACTCATACATGAAGTGGGTAGGGGGGTAGGAGTCTCATCCATTAGATAGGTAGGTAGGGGACTCATACATGAGGTAGGTAGGGGACTCATACATGAAGTGGGTAGGGGGGTAGGAGTCTCATCCATTAGATAGGTAGGTAGGGGACTCATACATGAGGTAGGTAGGGGACTCATACATGAAGTGGGTAGGGGGTAGGAGTCTCATCCATTAGATAGGTAGGTAGGGGACTCATACATGACTCATCCATTAGATAGGTAGGTAGGGGACTCATACATGAAGTGGGTAGGGGGGTAGGAGTCTCATCCATTAGATAGGTAGGTGAGGGGACTCATCCATGAGGTTGGTAGGAGACTCATACATGAAGTGGGTAGGGGGGTAGGAGTCTCATCCATTAGATAGGTAGGTAGGGGACTCATACATGAAGTTCATCCATTAGATAGGTAGGGGACTCATACATGAAGTAGGGGACTCATCCATTAGATAGGTAGGTAGGGGACTCATACATGAAGTGGGTAGGGGGGTAGGAGTCTCATCCATTAGATAGGTAGGTAGGGGACTCAGAAGTAGGAGTCTCATCCATTAGATAGGTAGGGGACTCATACATGAGGTAGTCTCATCCATTAGATCATACATGGTAGGTAGGGGACTCATACATGAAGTGGGTAGGGGGTAGGAGTCTCATCCATTAGATAGGTAGGTAGGGGACTCATACATGAGGTAGGTAGGGGACTCATACATGAAGTGGGTCGGGGGGTAGGAGTCTCATCCATTAGATAGGTAGGTAGGGGACTCATACATGAAGTGGGTACTCATCCATTAGATAGGTAGGTAGGGGACTCATACATGAAGTGGGTAGGGGGTAGGAGTCTCATCCATTAGATAGGTAGGTTCATACATGAAGTGGGTAGGGGGTATTGAGTGGGTATCCATACATGGTAGGTAGGGGACTCATACATGAAGTGGGTAGGGGGGTAGGAGTCTCATCCATTAGATAGGTAGGTAGGGGACTCATACATGAAGTGGGTAGGGGGTAGGAGTCTCATCCATTAGATAGGTAGGTAGGGGACTCATACATGAAGTGGGTAGGGGGGTGGGGTCTCATCCATTAGGTGGGTAGGGGTAGGAGTCTGGGTAGGGGGTAGGAGTCTCATCCATTAGATAGGTAGGTAGGGGACTCATACATGAAGTGGGTAGGGGGGTAGGAGTCTCATCCATTAGATAGGTAGGTAGGGGACTCATACATGAGGTGGGTAGGGGGGTAGGAGTCTCATCCATTAGATAGGTAGGTAGGGGACTCATACATGAGGTGGGTAGGGGGGTAGGAGTCTCATCCATTAGATAGGTAGGTAGGGGACTCATACATGAGGTAGGTAGGGGGTAGGAGTCTCATCCATTAGATAGGTAGGTAGACTCATACATGGTAGGTAGGGGACTCATACATGAAGTGGGTAGGGGGGTAGGAGTCTCATCCATTAGATAGGTAGGTAGGGGACTCATACATGAGGTAGGTAGGGGACTCATACATGAATTGGGTAGGGGGTAGGAGTCTCATCCATTAGATAGGTAGGTAGGGGACTCATACATGAGGTAGGTAGGGGACTCATACATGAAGTGGGTAGGGGGGTAGGAGTCTCATCCATTAGATAGGTAGGTAGGGGACTCATACATGAGGTAGGTAGGGGACTCATACATGAAGTGGGTAGGGGGGTAGGAGTCTCATCCATTAGATAGGTAGGTAGGGGACTCATACATGAGGTAGGTAGGGGGGTAGGAGTCTCATCCATTAGATAGGTAGGTAGGGGACTCATACATGAAGTGGGTAGGGGGGTAGGAGTCTCATCCATTAGATAGGTAGGTAGGGGACTCATACATGAGGTAGGTAGGGGGGTAGGAGACTCATCCATCAGATTGGTTGGTAGGAGACTCATACATGAAGTGGGTATACTCATCCATTAGATAGGTAGGTAGGGGACTCATACATGAGGTAGGTTGGGGGGTAGGAGTCTCATCCATTAGATAGGTAGGTAGGGGACTCATACATGAAGTGGGTAGGGGGGTAGGAGTCTCATCCATTAGATAGGTAGGTAGGGGACTCATACATGAAGTGGGTAGGGGGGTAGGAGTCTCATCCACGAGGTAGGTAGGTAGGTAGGTAGGTAGGTAGGTAGGTAGGTAGGTAGGTCATCCATGAGGTAGGTAGGTAGGATACTCATCCATGAGGTAGGTAGGAGACTCATCCATGAGGTAGGTAGGAGACTCATCCATGAGGTAGGTAGGTTGGATACTCATCCATGAGGTAGGTAGGTAGGAGACTCATCCATGAGGTAGGTAGGAAGGTAGGTAGGATACTCATCCATGAGGTAGGTAGGAGACTCATCCATGAGGTAGGTAGGTAGGTAGGAGGTAGGTAGGTAGGTAGGTAGGAGACTCATCCATGAGGTAGGTAGGTAGGCGACTCATCCATGAGGTAGATATAGTGCCTTCAGAAAGTATTCACAACCCTTTTACTTTTTCCAAATTTTGTTGTGTTACAAAGTGGGATTCAAATGGATTTAATTGTTGTTGTTTTGTCACAATCCACATACTCTGTAATGTCAAACTGGAAGAAAATTTTGATTAAAAAAACAAACAAAAAAACAAGTTATAGAAAATAAAATACTAATATATCTTGATTAGATAAGTATACAACCCCCTAAGTCAATACATGTTAGAATCACCTTTGTCAGTGATTACAGCTGTGAGTCATTCTGGGCAAGTCTCTAAGAGCTTTGCACACTTGGATTGTACAATATTTGCACATTATTCTTAAAATAATTCTTCAAGCTCTGTCAAATTGGATGTTGATCATTGTTAAACAGCCATTTTCAAGTTTTGCCATAGATTTTCAAGCCGATATAAGTCAAAACTGTAACTAGGCAACTCAGGAACATTCAATGTCGTCTTGGTAAGCAACTCCAGTGTATATTTGGCCTTGTGTTTTAGGTTATTTTCCTGCTGAAAGGGTAATTTGTCTCCCATTGTCTGTTGGAAATCAGACTGAACACGTTTTCCTCTAGGATTTTGCCTGTACTTAGCTCTATTTCGTTTTTTGTATCATTAAAACATTAAAAATACTCTCTTCCTTGCCAATGACAAGCATACCCATAACATGATGCAGCCACCACCATGCTTAAAAATATGAAGAGTGGTACTTAGTGATGGATTTTCCCCAAACATAAGACTTTGTATTCAGAACATAGTTAATTTCTTTGACACATTTTTTTGCAGTTTTACTTTGGTGCCTTATTCGAACAGGATTCATGTTTCAGAATATGTTTTATTCTGTACAGGCTTCCTTCTTTTCACTCTGTCAATCAGGTTAGTATTGTGGAGTAACTACAATGTTGTTGAGCCATCCTCACTTTTCTCTTATAACATTCATTAAACTAATTAACTGTTTTAAAGTCACCATTGGCCTCATGGTGAAATCCCTGAGTGGTTTCCTTCCTCTCTGGCAACTGAGTTAGGAAGGACGCCTGTATCTTTGTAGTGACTGGGTGTATTGATACACCATCCAAAGCATAATTAGTAGGTGCCCTTCTTTGGGAGGCATTGGAAAACCTCCCTGGTCTTTGTGGTTCAATCTGTGTTTGAAATTCACTGCTCGACTGAGGGATCTTACAGATAATTGTATGTGTGAGGTTCAGAGATGAGGTAGTCGTTCAAAAATCATTGTGTTAAACACTATTATTGCACACAGAGTGAGTCCATGCAATTAATACGTACATTATTAGGTGACTTGTTAAGCTAATTTGTACTCCTGAACTTAGGCTTTCCATAACAAAGTGGTTGAATACTTATTGCTCAAGACATTTCAACTTTTCATTTGTTATTAATTTGTACAAAATTCTAAAAATGTAATTCCACGTTGACATTATACGCTATTGTGTGTGGGCCAGTGACCAAAAAAAGGCTGTAACATAACAGAATGTGGAAAAAGTCAAGTGGTGTGAATATTTTCTGGAAGCACTGGAGTTAGGAGACTCATGGATGTTCCTACTGTCCTGCCTGTTGGGATGTTTTGTAAGCACTGTTGCCTAGGCTTGCTCTCTGGGGGGTTTAGGCTTTACACGTTTTCGGATGTAGTTGCCAGCAAATTGAATTGATGGATTGCCAAGCAGACGGACTGACTGAACAACTAAGGAGCTGACTAATGGACTGACTGGTTTACATTCTGGTACCTGGCATGGATAAGGAAAGAGGGCGAGGCATTGAAGTGTCAGACTCATAACCACAGATAGTGATCTATTGAAGTGTCAGACTCATACCACAGATAGTGATCTATTGAAGTGTCAGACTCATACCACAGATAGTGATCTATTGAAGTGTCAGACTCATACCACAGATAGTGATCTATTGAAGTGTCAGACTCATACCACAGATAGTGATCTCATAGACCATACCAGATAGTGATCTATTGAAGTATCAGACTGATACCACAGATAGTGATTTATTGAAGTGTCAGACTCATAACCCAGATAGTGATCTATTGAAGTGTCAGACTCATACCACAGATAGTGATCTATTGAAGTATCAGACTCATACCCCAGATAGTGATCTATTGAAGTGTCAGACTCATACCACAGATAGTGATCTATTGAAGTGTCAGACTCATAACCCAGATAGTGATCTATTGAAGTGTCAGACTCATACCACAGATAGTGATCTATTGAAGTATCAGACTCATACCCCAGATAGTGATCTATTGAAGTATCAGACTCATACCCCAGAGGTGATCTATTGAAGTGTCAGACTCATACCCCAGATAGTGATCTATTGAAGTGTCAGACTCATACCCCAGATAGTGATCTATTGAAGTGTCAGACTCATACCCAGATAGACGTGATCTATTGAAGTGTCAGACTCATACCCAGATAGTGATCTATTGAAGTGTCAGACTCATACCCCAGATAGTGATCTATTGAAGTGTCAGACTCATACCCCAGATAGTGATCTATTGAAGTGTCAGACTCATACCCCAGATAGTGATCTATTGAAGTGTCAGACTCATACCCCAGATAGTGATCTATTGAAGTGTCAGACTCATACCCCAGAGGTGATCTATTGAAGTGTCAGACTCATACCCCAAATGCTCTAGGTATCCTAAAAGAGAATGGGAACAACCAAAAAATGTGTTTCTATCGAGGTCCTTATTTAGCATGTGGGTCAGGTTACAGTCTGAATGCCAAGCAGACCCAAGAACTTAACTGCCCCCGATAAAATGTGTGAGTGTGTGCAGATAGATGGGTATCAGATAATCCCAGCAGGGTTTCGTTATAGACTTACCTCTATTTAAAGAGCCTGTGCCAGTGATGCGGCCTAAATACTGCCTCTGTCACTATGATCGTTTTCTATGAATAGAAATCCAGAAGCTGTCATTTCTACATGTTTAAGAGGACATGCACTACGTCCCAAATGGCACCATATTCACTAAGTAGGGCACTTCTTTCAACCACACATGTCCTGTACCTCCCACTTCTGAATTGTTCAGTGTAGCATATTCATTAAGTCCTGTATGAGGACATTTATATACACATTTTCCACACGCCGTTGATTCTCTCAGCCTGATATTAACCAAATGAGTCCCACCGTATTGCCAGGGCGTTTTGGACATCTCAGCCCTTTTTAACATGGTGTGTTTGGGTTACAGACTTCTGGGTTGTACCATTGGATTTGTTCATTTCTTCTGCACCCATAGACACCATTAGTCTGTGTGATTAATGGGGGCTGCACTACAGCTGTGTTTTTGAGACAAGGGTGGATTCCGAAGGTGTCTGGGGACGGGTCTTTAATACAAAAATGTCTGTCGAGTCCGAATGGTTTGAGCTGCAAACTATTAAAGCTGTCTATGAAAAACTACTTTGCTCTATGAAGCGCACATGCCACACAAGAGTGATTAGAAGGTAAGGGGTTCTTCTACGTAGAAGATCATAGAAAATCCCAGGACATACTGTCTGTAATACTATAATAAGCTCACATAGTTGATGTCACAAACTCCAAACAGTTGTTACTGACTCGGTAGATATACATTTTTTCACAGACCTTAGTTTTTAAATGGACATTTGTCAATAAAACCCATGAATGCAACTGTTTAAGTCAAATTATATTTTGTGTTCAAATTGTAGGCCTGGATGTCCTGAAAATAAAATGGTAAAACACTTCATTGTGAGGCTCAATATGAGGGCTGGACATGCAGATAACTGAAAGACAGATGAATGAGATCTCAGGACTGATAGGGTTAAGTCTTTCTGAGCTTGACGTCCTCTGTGTATCATGTTTTTCCTGACCCCATGACCTGACCAGGTAAAACTCCTGGACAAAGTCATTGTCACGGAGCTACAAAGTCTTGCACATTCTGGAAATCCTAACTTCCACATAAGTCAAATATTCACTTATTCTCCCATTGACACCAATGCATGACTAAATGCTGGATATTCCCCGATACTTCTGCGATAAGGTTTGAATCCAGTCCTAAGTGAAAATTCGACTTCAGTTAGGATTCAGCTCTCTGTGAGATTCCCAATCCCATCAACATTCCCATCTTGTTCCCTGTTGGTCAGGAGATGCTGAAGGATGAAGTACGGACCCTGACCTATAGGAATGCCATGTACCACAACAAGCACATGTTCAAGGACAAGATAGTTCTGGACGTGGGCAGTGGGACAGGCATCCTGTCCATGTTCGCTGCCAACGCGGGTGCCAGGCACGTGTACGGGGTGAGTCCTTGTCCTGCTTTAAACAGCAAACACCTTTTTCACATGGTTCATTTGCCAAATGTTGTCGAACTTTTTCACACGGTTCATTTGCCAAATGTTGTCGAATGTTGCAGATAGACATTCCATGAATAGAGCTGATGTGATTCCTTAATTCTCCATGTGGAGAGGCATGTTCGTTCTACATAGCCGATTTCCATCTAAACATTCCAAAACGTTGCGTCCTTCTGAACGCGCCCGTCTATGATTTTAACAGAGGCCTGTTGGACACTATAGGGCCGAGTTGAAACATACCCTGCTGGTTTTTACATTTTCCTTTCACATTGTCCTTTTCCAGCATGGCACAAGCAGCCATGGTGGATGCGTAACCAGGCCAGCCCAGATCGGCATGGCCTGGCTCGGGTTGGCCCTGTAGTGTGAACCAGGCTGAGGAACAAATGGACTTGATGGTTGATATTCGATTGTCGTACAGTCGTCTGATCTGTCTGTTGAGTTGAAGTGGATATAAATGATATACAGTGGGGCAAAAAAGTATTTAGTCAGCCACCAATTGTGCAAGTTCTCCCACTTAAAAAGATGAGAGAGGCCTGTAAATTTCATCATAGGTACACTTCAACTATGACAGACAAAATGAGAAAAAAAATCCAGAAAATCACATTGTAGGATTTTTAATGAATTTATTTGCAAATTATGGTGGAAAATAAGTATTTGGTCACCTACAAACAAGCAAGATTTCTGGCTCTCACAGACCTGTAACTTCTTCTTTAAGAGGCTCCTCTGTCCTCCACTTGTTACCTGTATTAATGGCACCTGTTTGAACTTGTTATCAGTATAAAAGACACCTGTGCACAACCTCAAACAGTCACACTCCAAACTCCACTATGGCCAAGACCAAAGAGCTGTCAAAGGACACCAGAAACAAAATTGTAGACCTGCACCAGGCTGGGAAGACTGAATGTGCAATAGGTAAGCAGCTTGGTTTAAAGAAATCAACTGTGGGAGCAATTATTAGGAAATGGAAGACATACAAGACCACTGATAATCTCCCACGATCTAGGGCTCTACGCAAGATCTCACCCCGTGGGGTCAAAATGATCACAAGAACGGTGAGCAAAAATCCCAGAACCACATGGGGGGACCTAGTGAATGACCTGCAGAGAGCTGGGACCAAAGTAACACAGCATACCATCAGTAACACACTACGCCGCCAGGGACTCAAATCCTGCAGTGCCAGACGTGTCCCCCTGCTTAAGCCAGTACATGTCCAGGCCCATCTGAAGTTTGATAGAGAGCATTTGGATGATCCAGAAGAAGATTGGGAGATTGTCATATGGTCAGATGAAACCAAAATATAACTTTTTGGTAAAAACTCAACTCGTCGTGTTTGGAGGACAAAGAATGCTGAGTTGCATCCAAAGAACACCAAACCTACTGTGAAGCATGGGGGTGGAAACATCATGCTTTGGGGCTGTTTTTCTGCAAAGGGACCAGGACGACTGATCCATGTAAAGGAAAGAATGAATGGGGCCATGTATCGTGAGATTTTGAGTGAAAACCTCCTTCCATCAGCAAGGGCATTGAAGGTGAAACGTGGCTGGGTCTTTCAGCATGACAATGATCCCAAACACACCGCCCGGGCAACGAAGGAGTGGCTTCGTAAGAAGCATTTCAAGGTCCTGGAGTGGCCTAGCCAGTCTCCAGATCTCAACCCCATAGAAAATCTTTGGAGGGAGTTGAAAGTCCGTGTTACCCAGCAACAGCCCCAAAACATCACTGCTCTAAAGGAGATCTGCATGGAGGAATGGGCCAAAATACCAGCAACAGTGTGTGAAAACCTTGTGAAGACGTACAGAAAACGTTTGACCCCTGTCATTGCCAACAAAGGGTATATAACAAAGTATTGAGATAAACTTTTGTTATTGACCAAATACTTATTTTCCACCATAATTTGCAAATACATTTATTAAAAATCCTACAATGTGATTTTCTGGATTTTTTTTCTCATTTTGTCTGTTGAAGTGTATCTATGATGAAATTACAGTCCTCTCTCATCTTTTTAAGTGGGAGAACTTGCACAATTGGTGGCTGACTAAATACTTTTTTGCCCCACTGTAAGTCTTGGTGGGTGTAGCGCTGACACTTGTTCACCCGCACAAACACATACACACACACACACACACACACACACACACACACACACACACACACACACACACACACACACACACACACACACACACACACACACACACACACACACACACACACACACACACACACACACACTATCCAGCACCTTGCTCCCGGTTCATGGTGTAAATTGTCATAACACTCTACTCTACCTCCATTAGCATCTTGGCTAAATCTTCTGAGATCCTGCCATGTAACTACACTAGTGTCGTCTCTGTAATGCTAACAAGCTAACACACATCAGAGGCACATCTCCAGGCTCCCGTCCAGATGATCGCTAATGCAGAAGATCACATAGTCAATGTCTGCATCCCAAATGGTCTTATGAATCATATATAACACCAATGGAGGAGAGAGGGAAAAGATACAGCACATGGATAACATTTGTGATAAAGTGCATCTAGGATGAGTGGTAAAGCTGCAATGATTGCAGTGGGTGCCCTCATCAAACCTGTGTTTGTTCCTTCTTGTTATGTTCCCCAGATTGAGTGTTCAAGTATATCAGAGTATTCTGAGAAGATCATCAAGTCCAACCACCTACACAATGGTAAGAGCTACACTACATACCAATCATGTATATAGATTCACACAGTGTATCCGACATGGCTATGTCCTGTCAAAGTTACATGCTACAAGTTAACTAGTCAAAGGACAAGGATTTGGGGAGGATAAACTGAACTGTGTCTAAAGCCAACTTCTGATTCTAGAACTGTGTCTAAAGGCAACTTCTGATTCTAGAACTGTGTCTAAAGGCAACTTCTGATTCTAGAACTGTCTAAAGGCAACTTCTGATTCTAGAACTGTGTCTAAAGGCAACTTCTGATTCTAGAACTGTCTAAAGGCAACTTCTGATTCTAGAACTGTGTCTAAAGGCAACTTCTGATTCTAGAACTGTGTCTAAAGGCAACTTCTGATTCTAGAACTGTGTCTAAAGGCAACTTCTGATTCTAGAATTGTGTCTAAAGGCAACTTCTGATTCTAGAACAGTGTCTAAAGGCAACTTGCAACCATAATATGCATAGTACACATATTAGGCTACTCATGTTCTGTGGTTCTGTATTACTATATGGGTGCAGTGGGGGGAGACAGCTGGCTAACTGAGAGATAACATGATGTATTAACATTGATAAAGTATCAATGAGAGAGACAGAGAGAGAGAGACAGAGAGAGAGAGAGAGATATTCAGACAGACATTCAGACAGACATCTTCAGCCTGGACTCCGGCTGGCAGCTCTGTCTGGCAGCTCTCCTCCCAAACAAAACATCCCTAATATGAGACATCAATCAGAATGAGCTGTATGTCACTGATCACCACTCTGAAATGTCACATTGATGGAACTCCACAGATGGACATGAAATTGAAAGACCCAGAACAAAAAGGGGAACATTGACACTTGATCAATGTTATTCTAACATTTAGAATATATTTTTGTTGTAGTGGAGTGTTTGGTGTAGTGGAGAGCAGTGTTTAGTGTAGAGTAGTGTTTTGTGAGGTGGGGTGTTATGTTGTGTACTGGAGTCTTTAGTATAGTGGAGTCTTTAGTGTAGTGGAGCGTTTAGTGTAGTGGAGTGTTTAGTGTAGTGAGGTGTTTAGTGTAGTGAAGTGTTTAGTGTAGTGTAGTGTAGTGTTTGGTGTACTGGAGTGTTTAGTGTAGTGTAGTGTTTAGTGTAGTGGAGTGTTTAGTGGAGTGTTTAGTGTAGTGGAGTGTTTAGTGTAGTGGAGTGTTTAGTATAGTGTAGTGTTTGGTGTACTGGAGTGTTTAGTGTAGTGTAGTGTTTAGTGTAGTGGAGTGTTTAGTGTAGTGTAGTGTTTGGTGTACTGGAGTGTTTAGTGTACTGGAGTGTTTAGTGTAGTGGAATGTTTAGTGTAGTGAAATGTTTGGTGTAGTGGAGTGTTTAGTGTAGTGGAGTGTTTGGTGTCGTGAAGTGTTTGGTGTAGTGGAGTGTTTAGTGTTGTAGAGTGTTTGGTGTAGTGGAGTGTTTAGTGTAGTGGAGTGTTTAGTGTAGTGGAGTGTTTAGTGTAGTGGAGTGTTTAGTGTAGTGGAGTGTTTAGTGTAGTGGAGTGTTTAGTGGAGTGGAGTGTTTAGTGTAGTGGAGTGTTTAGTGTAGTGGAGTGTTTAGTGTAGTGGAGTGTTTAGTGGAGTAGTGGAGTGTTTAGTGTAGTGGAGTGTTTAGTGTAGTGGAGTCAAGTGTTTAGTGTAGTGGAGTGTTTATTGGAGTGGAGTGTTTAGTGTAGTAGAGTGTTTGGTGGAGTGGAGTGTTTAGTGGAGTGGAGTGTTTAGTGTAGTAGAGTGTTTGGTGGAGTGGAGTGTTTAGTGTAGTAGAGTGTTTGGTGGAGTGGAGTGTTTACTGGAGTGGAGTGTTTAGTGTAGTAGAGTGTTTGGTGGAGTGGAGTGTTTGGTGTAGTGGAGTGTTTGGTGGAGTGGAGTGTTTGGTGTAGTGGAGTGTTTAGTGGAGTGGAGTGTTTGGTGGAGTGGAGTGTTTAGTGTAGTGGAGTGTTTAGTGTAGTAGAGTGTGTGTTGTGAGTGACATTCTGTGTCCTGTCCTTCAGTCATCACTATCTTCAATGGGAAGGTGGAGGAGGTGGAACTGCCAGTGGAGAAAGTAGACATCATCATCTCAGAGTGGATGGGCTACTGTCTCTTCTACGAGTCTATGCTCAATACGGTCATCTTCGCCAGGGACAAATGGCTAGTAAGCGTGTGTGTTTGTTTTTGTGTATGGGTGTGTGTGTGAGAGAGAGAGAGAGAGAGAGAGAGAGGTAATACAGGTGTAGGGTCTTAATTTGGTCAGTCTTTTGTTGCTGAGACTTTTCTTGCACCACAGAAAATGCAGCTTTGAGCTTTGAAGATTTACATAAATTCAGTGAAAACCCACATTAGCACATGGTTATATTAACAGTATTGCACTTTTCATGTAGCATATTTTTGACCAGCTAATAGCCTAACCACCAATCAAGCAACGTTCAAATCCTGTTGCTCTAGGATAATTTTTCAATGACAATATAGATCAAATGAAGATCCTACACCTGTACATGCATGCATGTATGTGTGCAATGATGTGTGTTCATGTGTGTGTGCATGTACGTTTGTGTGTGTGTGTGTGTGTGTGTGTGTGTGTGTGTGTGTGTGTGTGTGTGTGTGTGTGTGTGTGTGTGTGTGTGTGTGTGTGTGTGTGTGTGTGTGTGTGTGTGTGTGTGTGTGTGTGTGTGTGTGTGTGTGTGTGTGTGTGTGTGTGTGCATCCACATATCGACAAAGGTCCTGCTTATAGCGCCCAGCGAGAGGACGATCTGGTTTCTAACCAGTGTTGTTGCTTCAGGGTTTTAGACCGGGTATGTGCTAATGTTACATACAGGATGCCAGGTGTGCAGACAATGCATGTGACTGTAGGATGTCTCTATTCTCTATGAGGTGTATCTCAACTCAATTTATGTTGGTGTCCCCTCTCACATTCAGAAGCCTGGAGGGCTGATGTTTCCTGACAGGGCTGCTCTGTATGTGGTGGCCATCGAGGACAGGCAGTACAAGGACTTCAAGATACACTGTGAGAACATCCTTCCGTCTCCGTTTCTTAGCTACTGTGTGTATACTGTATGTATGCTGGAGGTATCCTGTCCTCTCCCTCTTCCAGTAGGCTCTCTCCTCCAGCCTCTGGGTTGGACTAGACTACAGAGAGCTGTGCAGAGGAGGGATGGAGGGAAGAGAGGGAGAGCCTGTCTGCTCTGTTCTTAACCCAAACTGAAGTAGACCTATAATACAAGGCTGCCAGATGTTGTGGAAGAGTATTTAAGGCCCCTGTCTCTCACGAGAGGAACACCAGATAGACATACTAAGGGAGCCAACATTTTTGGCAATTGTGAAGCTGTGCTATCTTTCCACTGTTTCTGAGGGTTGTTATCGATCCTAGGCAGTAAGTAGAGAATAACAGTTTTAATCTCAATCTAAAACTTGAGACACTCTTCCAATCCAACACAGTACCAATAAAGTCTGTGTGATGGCCACCACTGAGAGAGTCTGTGTGAGAGAATCTGTATGAGAAAGTCTATGTGATGACCACCACTGAGAGAGAGAGAGAGAAAGAGAGAGAGAGTCTGTGTGATGAGAACCACAGAGAGAGAGAGAGAGAGAAAGAGAGAGAGAGTCTGTGTGATGACCACCACCGAGATAGTCTGTGTGATGACGACCACTGAGAGAGAGTCTATGTGATGACCACCACTGAGAGAGAGCGAGAGAGAGTCTGTGTGTTGACCAACACTTAGAGAGAGCCTGTGTGATGGCCACCACTGAGAGAGAGCAAGAGAGAGAGAGTCTGTGTGATGACCAACACTTAGAAAGAGAGGCTGTGTGATAACCCCCACTGAGAGAGAGAGGGTCTGTGTGATGACCACCACTGAGAGAAAGAGAGAGAGTCTGTGTGATGACCACCACTGAGAGAGAGAGAGAGAGAGTCTGTGTGAAGACCACCACTTTTAGAGAGAGAGAGAGAGAGAGAGAGAGAGAGAGCGTCTGTGTGATGACCACCACTTAGAGAGAGAGAGAGTCTGTGTGATGACCACCACTGAGAGAGAGAGTCTGTGTGATGACCCCCACATAGAGAGAGAGAGAGTCTGTGTGATGACCAACACTTAGAGAGAGAGAGTCTGTGTGATGACCCCCACACTTAGAGAGAGAGAGTCTGTGTGATGACCACCACTTAGAGAGAGAGAGTCTGTGTGATGACCACCACTGAGAGAGAGAGAGAGAGAGAGAGAGAGAGAGAGAGAGAGAAAAGAGAGAGAGAGAGAGTCTGTGTGATGGCCACCACTTAGAGAGAGAGAGTCTGTGTGATGACCACCACTGAGAGAGAGAGAGAGAGAGAGAGAGAGAGAGAGAGAGAGAGAGAGAGAGTGAGAGAGAGAGAGTCTGTGTGATGGCCACCACTTAGAGAGACAGAGAGAGTCTTTGTGATGACCACCATTTAGAGAGAGAGTGAGAGTCTGTGATGACCACCACTTAGAGAGAGAGAGTCTGTGTGATGACCACCACTTAGAGAGAGAGAGAGAGTCTGTGTGATGGCCACCACTTAGAGAGAGAGAGAGAGTCTTTGTGATGACCACCATTTAGAGAGAGAGAGAGAGTCTGTGTGATGACCACCACTTAGAGAGAGAGAGAGAGAGAGAGAGAGAGTGTGATGGCCACCACTTAGAGAGAGAGAGGCTGTGTGATGACCACCACTTAGAGAGAGAGGCTGTGTGATGACCAACACTTCAGACACAGAGTGTACCAGGTTTGCTCATATCTGAGTGTGTGTGTGTGTGTGTGTGTGTGTGTGTGTGTGTGTGTGTGTGTGTGTGTGTGTGTGTGTGTGTGTGTGTGTGTGTGTGTGTGTGTGTGTGTGTGTGTGTATTCAGGGTGGGAGAACGTGTATGGTTTTGACATGACCTGCATCCGTAACGTGGCCATGAGAGAGCCCCTGGTGGATGTGGTGGACCCCAAACAGGTGGTGACCAACTCCTGCCTAGTCAAGGTCAGTGTGTGTGTGTGTGTGTATATATGTGTGTATATGTGTGTAAATGTGTGTGTGTGAATTACTGCATGAATCCAGACAGACTTAAAAAATTACTTTCCAACATTGAAGTGTCACAGTGAGACGACCAGCGAAGAATTATGATGAGCCCTAAATGGGTTCCGTGTCCCTGTCTGTGATTTGCATGTCAATGAATGTGTCTAGACTGTGTGTTTCTAGACTGTACAGACTTCACAGTGGAACCCATGCCAGCCACCGTATCTGAGCCATAAATAGGCCTGGCACTCCCGGGTCTGTGTGACACATTGGGATTTAACAATGCTGTCCTGTCCTGTCCAATGACGGCCTGTCTGTCCTGTCTGTCCTGTCCGATGTCACATCAATCATCCAAAAGAGAGGCATGATATGAGATGCTGTGTGAATTATCTTCAGGAGGAAAGTATTTGATGCTGAGAGGTGCCATGCTTTCTAGGGCATATGAATGAAAGGATGGATGGATGAATTGAACAGATGAAGTAATTAATTAATAAAACAGATGATTGACTCACTGACTGACTGGATTGAATAAATGAATGAATAAATGAATGAATGAATAAACAAATATATTGGGTAGAATTGAACGAAATAAAGAGTAGAACACAAACATGGAAGGAGAGGTTAGTCAGGTAGTGGGGGGAGGGGGGAGGGGGGGAGTGTGCAAAAAGCACTGGATCAGAAAGCATGTCATGAAACTTCTCAACAATCTAATATCATCCCATAGATAATGAGGTTGAAGGGCAGAATGGAGCCAACCACGTGTGTTTGAGAGATGTGCATTTGTGTATGTCTGACAGTGCTTTTATGTATGAGGGAGTGATAGATGTAAGGAGAGAGAGATTGTGAGAGATATGTTGAAATAGAGGAGAAAGGAGAAGTGTATGTGTGTGTGTGAGAGAGAGAGAGAGAGAGAGAGAGATCTTTCTTCCGACGCATGTCACCCTGTACCATATTTCCCTTGTAACCTATGACCCAGGAAGTGGACATCTACACGGTGAAGCCTGAGGACCTGTCTTTCACCACGGCCTTCTGCCTGCAGATCCAGAGGAACGACTATGTCCACGCCATGGTCACCTACTTCAACATCGAGTTCACCAAGTGTCATAAGAAGACTGGCTTCTCTACCGGTTAGACCTCACCACACACATATGGGTTGTGTTCATTTGGCACCAAGAGTCAGAAAACAGACTGAAACAGGGAAGAACTACCTGAACTAGTCCAATAAGAAAGACCTACTTTTATTTTCATTGCAAAAATGTTTTGTTACTAATGAACATACCCCACGATGTGACCACATTCAAGTACACTAAACGCTAGGTCCTTTGAAATTAGGTGTATGACAATATAAGTTACATATCTTCCACACAAGCCACTTGTGTTGTTAAAAGCTCTGGAACCTGAAGCCACCAGAGATCTTTTACAGGGAGAGAACCACCGTGTTCAGTTTCTGGGTCCTGTCCAGGTTATGCAACAATGAAAAGTTGTAATTTCAAACAGACATCAATCATTTTGTGTAAATCAGTCAATTGTAGCACTTGTACAAATAAGCCAGGGTGAAAAAATGTTCTCATACCTGTAGTTGTGGAGATTCTTGTCTTTGGCAATGATCCTTTGGTTTTGTTTGGAAGATTGTGGAAGCACAGTGCATTTTTTGCATGTTAATTCATCAAGGTTTTTGACAAGGGGAGGGTGATATTATTGTGAGGTGTAGGTTTGAGGCTGATGATCAAAAGGTACTGCTAGACATAAAAGCATGAAGTAATAGCATACTTTGCTGTTTCCTATAATGACAAGTTGACTTGGGTTCTCAGCTCTTGACCCCATCTAGTGGTGTGAAATGGAACAGCACAGGTTAAAAATACATACCAATGGTACTTTTTCTGTCTCCCTCTGTCTGATTATTTCACTCTCCACCATCTCTCTGAAGATCTCAATTGCATACTCATCGTGTCCTCTCTCCTCTCAAAACCCATTGGAGGATAACTCAGAGGGGAGGGACCTCTGGCTTTCTTATCCAATGGGTGATGAGAAGGAGACAAGGAGAGAGGACGCAATATGTATGCAATTGAGATCTCCCCTATGTCTCTCAATACTATATTAATTTTCTCCTAATCCTCTCTCCATCTCCACCTCCTCCTCCTCTCTCTTGTTCCCCTCCTCCTATTCCTCCCCCTCTTCCATCTCCTCCTCCTCCTCTCTTGTTCCCCTCCTCCTATTCATCCCCCTCTCTTCCATCTCCCCCTCTTCCTCTCTTCCTCCCCTCCTGCTATTCCTCCCCCTCTCTTCCATCTCCCCCTCCTCTCTTGTTCCCCTCCTCCTAATTCTCCCCCTCTCTCCCATGGCCAGCTCCAGACGCCGCCAGTACCCACTGGAAGCAGACAGTGTTTTACCTGGAGGACTACCTGACTGTGAGGAAGGGAGAGGAGATACTGGGCAGCATCGCAGTCAAGCCCAACGATAAGAACGTGGTGAGAATAGAGCTACGCTGTATTAGAACTGCAGCTCACTCCAGGCCAGCATAGAATAAAATGCTGTTTAAAAAATAATCATTCTAGATGGGGTTTTTCTATAGATGTCAAGTCTTTAACATGATCTATGAATATGTCTTTCTAAGAGTGAAGCCCTACATGAGTATTAGCTCAGATGCCGCAAAACCACCATCCTATTGCTGTACCACCCACTGACTTTAACTGTTAAAACTCTACCAATGCATCCTCCCTTCTTCCCTTATTTGAAGTATTCACGGATTGGAGAGGGTTGGATTGGTGAAAGTAGTACAGTGGGAAACTGGCAGTGACTTATCCAACCTTAGAAACAGCTGAAGTGTACATACACTTAGGTTGGAGTCATTAAATCTCGTTTTCCAACACTCCACAAATGTCTTGTTAACAAACTATAGTTTTGACAAGTCTGTTAAGACATCTACTTTGTTCATGACACAAGTCATTCTTCCAACAATTGTTTACAGACAGATTATTTCACTCATAATTCACTGTATCACAATTCCAGTGGGTCAGAAGTTTACATACACTAAGTTGACTGTGCCTTTAAACAGCTTGAATAATTCCAGAAAATTATGTCATGCTTCTGATAGGCTGATTGACATCATTTGAGTCAATTGGAGGTGTGCCTGTGGATGTATTTCAAGGTCTTCCTTCAAACTCGGTGACTCTTTGCTTGACATCATGGGAAAATCAAAAGAAATCAGCCAAGACCTCAGAAAAAAAAACTGTTGACCTCCACAAGTCTGGTTCATCCTTGGGAGCAATTTCCAAACGTCTGAAGGTACCATGTTCATCTGTACACACAATAGTATACAAGTATAAACACCATGGGACCACGCAGCCATCATACCGCTCAGGAAGGAGACGCGTTCTGTCTCATAGAGATGAATGCGTACTTTGGTGCGAAAAGTGCAAATCAATCACAGAACAACAGCAAAGGACCCTGTGAAGATGCTGGAGGAAACAGGTACATAAGTATCTATTTCCACAGTAAAACGAGTCCTATATCGACATAACCTGAAAGACCGCTCAGAAGGAAGAAGCCACTGCTCCAAAACCGACATAAAAAAGCCAGACTACGGTTTGCAACTGCACATGGGGACAAAGATCGTACTTTTTGGAGAAATGTCCTCCTGTCTGATGAAACAAAAATAGAACTATTTGGCCATAATGACCATGGTTATGTTTGGAGGAAAAAGGGGAAAGCTTGCAAGCCGAAGAACACCATCCCAACCGTGAAGCATGGTGGTGGCAGCATCATGTTGTGGGGCTGCTTTGCTGCACGAGGGACTGGTGCACTTCACAAAATAGATGGCATCATGAGGGAGGAAAATGATGCGGATGTATTGAAGCAACATCTCAAGACATCAGTCAGGAAGTTAAAACTTGGTTGCAAATGGGTCTTCCCATGGCCATCACAAAGCCCTGACCTCAATCCTATAGAATATTTGTGGGCAGAACTGAAAAATTGTGTGTGAGCAAGGAGGCCTACAAACCTGACTCAGTTACACCAGCTCTGTCAGGAGGAATGGGCCAAAATTCACCCAACTTATTGTGGGAAGCTTTTATTTTTACAGGGACAGTGACCAACATTTCAGTAAAAGTGCAGTCCCTGGGCAAGTTAAACAATTTAAAGGCAATGCTTCCAAATACTAATTGAGTGTTTGTAAACCTCTGACCCACTAGGAATGTGATGAAAGAAGTAAAAGCTCAAATAAATAATTCTCTCTACTATTATTCTGACATTTCACATTCTTAAAATACAATGGTGATCCTAACTTACCAAAGACAGGGAATTTTTACTAGGATTAAATATCAGAAATTGTGAAAAACTGAGTTGAAATGTATTTGGCTAAAGTGTATGTAAACTTCCAACTTCAACTGTAGGTCAGTGACTACTTTAAATGGAGGGAAGAAGGATGTCTTTTCAAAGCATTCAAAAGGGCTAAATATCCCTACTGTTGTGTCCATCTCAAATACCCTTTTCCCACTACTAAGCCAAGCCGTACTGTGCTGGCCTGGTTACACATCCGTAGTTACTGAAATTATAGGAGGCCAATGTGAAAAGAAAATTCCAGAGGCAGCAGCTATGGTTGGGGTCGACACGATACTGTCAAATGGTTATAGGTGGACTGAAGAGTCTTCTCTTGTATTCCAGCGGGACCTGGAGTTCACCTTGGAGTTGGACTTTAAAGGACAGCTGTGTGATGCGGCCATTTCCCACGACTACAAGATGCGCTAGCTGACCAGCAAAGGGCGATATCCCCCTCCTTGAGAGGGAGGGCACAGGCTCTCCAACAGGCCCTCTTATTGGTCCGAGGGGGACACGATACACATCTGATTGGATGACAGCGCTCCAGCACCTAAGTGATGTCATAAAAACAAGCCATTTCGAAGCAATAGCGCCATCACCTGCCACATTTTTAAAGCTGCCCTGAGAATGTAATATCCCTGATGAACTTGATTTGTTATTTTTTTCAGGTTGAGTTTCAGTGTTATCAGTACTAGAGCTAAAGGAGTTCTAGGGGTTTTAGATGCCAGTCCAGAGGCACTTTAAGGACAAACTCTGAGCAGGAAAACAGACAGACTCCACCTCTGTTTTACAGCTGTCTTTTGAAGTTCAACGAATGCAGAACCTAAGAGTTTAACAGGAAAGTCATTCAGTGTTTGTTCAAGTTAGTTATTTTGTTGGTATTCAGTACTGGTAAGTTATTTGCATGTTTAGCTTTTTGTTCTTGGTTGATTTCAGGTATCCTGATTTGATCATTTGAGATATTCACAATTGCTAATGGAACATGTTTAATGATAGAAACCTGTGAGAAATGTCTTGTCTTCCATCTCCAGCTGGAAGTTATTTTGCCATTTTGATTTTGGGGTGTGGTGTAGGAGTGATGAACAAATAAAGAACAATTACTTAGAATTGTTGAGAAAGAATCAAATAATTAGATTTCACATCAGTATTTTAATCAAATTTATGACAATCATTATTTTGTAAGGAACTACCAACTTAATCAAGCTCTTATTTACATATCCATTCTGTGTTTTGATTAACAACATAATCACAACTAAAGAAAAACAGTCATTCTATACATTGAAATGATTGATCCACTTTTTAAATTGACCAAATATACCATTAGTTCTACAGTAGAACACATGTCTATTGCTCATAACAGTCAGGAGGTCCAAATAACAACAGAAAAAGGGTTGTAATGTCGACTAGAGCTAAATCCACAAGGATCCAGCTCAACTGGGCTCTTTGCCTTTAACAAAACAGGTACTGAAAGAAGGGCCGTCCTAATTTGAGACATTGATTAACAAATGTCCATAAAGTTAGGATTTGGCTCCGAGAGCACAGAGAAAGAGTTAGATTGAAGAGTTCCTTCACTTGTCATCAGGAGTCTCTAGCCATTCCAAATGCTCTCTCTCTCTATTCTGTCAGAGTTCCTTCACTTGTCATCGGGAGTCTCTAGCCATTCCAAATGCTCTCTCTCTCTATTCTGTCTGAGTATCTTCACTTGCATTCTGTCAGGCTTCACTTGTCTTCTTAGCCATTCCAAATGCTCTCTCTCTCTATTCTGTCTGAGTATCTTCACTTGCAGCAGGCTTTCTTCTTGACGGGCAGGGCCTCCAGTAAGACAGACGTGTCTCTCACCCGATCCTCCTGCTCTTTCAGCACTCTGGACACACAGACAGAGGCATTGACATGTCACACACTGTCCCCAAATTGACTCTGGAGAAAGAAGGATGTATTTGGAGATTTGAGTTCATCTGAAAGGATTAGCATCCATACAAAATTGCTATTCTAATTGATCAGAGGGGGAGGTGGGAACATTAACATAGCTTATACCTGTCCAATTCATTCAGATCTGGATACCTAGGGGCTGACCCTCTCCCTCCCTTACCTGGCCAGGTGGATCATGGCCTCTGTCACGTTGTAGCCGGTGTAAGCACTGACCTCATAGAATATCACACGGGTGTCCTACAGGGGAGAAGAGACTCAGGTCACTGGTTGTCTAATGTTGTAGGATGTTCATTTGAGCCAAGTTGGAAAATAATCCTGCAGCGACAGGAAATGTTAATTAATGGCCATTTTATTTTTTGGGGGTGCCAGCTACTGGCCCTCCAACACCACCTCCATTAGCATGTGGTCTCCCATCCAGGGACTGACCAGGACCGACCCTGCTTAGCTACAGAGGCAAGCTAGCAGTAGGATCCACGATGGTATGCTGCTGGCAAGTCAAACATTTTTACGTGGAAATTAAACTTTAGAAGATTTTTTTATACCTTGAATATGCTACACGTTTACATTTCCTGCTGTGCAAGAAAATTCCTGCAACAGGATGGTCAAATTAAGATATGGCATCTGTAGAGGACCTACAGATGGCAATAGTGACAGCTATGCGAGGTCTCGTCCATATTTATAGACAGAGATTTCCCCCACTCTGTGTTGGTCGTTCAGTTCTTGAGATAAGTGTGCTATAGGATGATACATATGAGTCCCTAAACGGAGAACTCACGTGGGCCAGAGTCTCTGCATCTTTAAATGGTACCTCCCTCTCAGACGTCACGTCCATCTTGTTGCCCAGGAGCAGGATGGGAATGCCCACTCCCGCAGCCTCCTGGGAAAACAGAGGTCAATCAAAGGTCAGGCGTCTGCTTAAAACGTTCAGATAAAAATAAACTGGAGAACAAACAATTAGTCGTCATGTCCTGTCTGGCCAAAGGCCAAATGTGAGCTGACCTGGACGTTGATGAGCCAGGGTCGCACGGCCTTGAAGCTGTCCAGCAACGTGATGTCGTACATGACCACCACGCCGTCTGCCTTACGGAAGAACTGCTTGGTGATGCTGCGGTACCTGTAGCCAACACAGAGAAAAGTTACAACTGGACAAAATGGAACCCTGTTTATGCTTTGTTGTCATTTAATTCACATTCTCAGACTATCATCCAGGCAAAAATAACACATCACATTCTTAGCTACTGTTACCTATTGGTGAGGTTTTGGCAATACTATTTTCACTGGTCCGTGGCCACTCACCTCTCCTGCCCGGCCGTGTCCCACAGCTGCATGGCTACCTGGGTGTTGTCCAACATTAGAGTCTTCACACTGTAGTCAATACCTGTGAGGAATAGCACTGAACTGGTTATTAGGGTAAGAGGAATACACAGCAATAATGTAGCATTACATCCTTTCATTAATGAACACTAGAGGGGGTAGTTGAGCTATTCATCAAGCTTCATGCTTTAGGTAATTGTCATTCACAGTCAAAGCAGTGAAATCAAACAAGCTGTCCTATAATGGGGAACCAAGGGGATTCAGAGGAGAATTAAATGGATTCGATGTGACATAATCTGCGGTGGTACAATGTGTACCGGGGGTTCATAGACTGGGAGTGTGACTTTACGAGCCCTTTCATGTGATGCTGCTTTGCCCTTCAATCTTCTGATAGTAACACACACACACATTGCATTAACACACAAAAGGTCCGTGACACCCGTGGTACACAGTAATGTGTTGTCGGCTCTCACCCACAGTAGCGGGGCTGGAGGGGTGGAAGCGGCCGTCACAGAAGGTGCGCAGCAGGGAAGTCTTGCCCACACTGGAGTTGCCCACCAGAACCACCTTAAACAGGCGGTCTGGGGCAGGCACGGCCCTCTCCTTCACCCTCTGGAGGGATAGGCAGAGAAAGAGGTCAACAGAATGATATTTTCAATTGATTGCATATTGAAGAGCTTTGGAAATGATGTTGATCACTTAGATGAAGGGTTTTAGTTCTGATGCTTGACACAATGACAATAGATTTGATCTTATTTTTCCTTTATTTAACTAGGCAAGTCAGTTAAGAACAAATTCTTATTGTCAATGATGGCCTAGGAACAGTGGGTTAACTGCCTGTTCAGGGGCAGAATGACAGATTTGTACCTTGTCAGCTCGGGGATTTGAACTTGCAACCTTCCGGTTACTAGTCCAACGCTCTAACCACTAGGCTACCCTGCCGCCCCTGTCCTACAACAGCAGGGTCTTCAACCCCTTGCAGGGTTGGGTTCAACTTCATTCTAACTCAGTAATTCCAAAGTGAATTAAAATACAATACATGAATAGAGATTTGCTCACATTTTGGGTCTCCTTGCCGACGGGCTGTCCTCGAGGTGACGAGGGGATATTTCTGATTCTGCTGAAACTACCTCGGTGTTTGAAGGGGGACACTGTCGTGACCGGGACAGGTACAGGAACAAAGAAGATACTACTCTCCAGATCTTCCTTCCCTTTAGCCTCTTCCTCCTCCTCGTCTTCCTCACTGAGCTGGTGCAGCAGGGGCTGGGGCCCTCCATGAAGCAGGTGGGGGAGGTGGTCCTCCTCGATGGAGATAACCCGACGGAGAGGCCACCCATCTGGGGGACCATCCAGCCCATCGCCCCCAACCTCCGGCTTACTCTGGTACTCTGTATGCCTGTCCCTTGCGTTCTGGGTGGGGGCGAGGGTCTTCTCTGACTCGAACTTGGAGAGCCTCTCCTTCACCCTCACCCCCTGCGCCTCCATCTCAACCACTTGGGTTGGAGACGAGGTGTTGGAGTCGTGGTAGCCGTTGGCCAGGCCGTAGTTGGTTTTCGGCGAACGTGGTGGACAAGCGGTGTCAACATCGTCCTCGCTAGATGAGGAGGGGGAGGAGACAAAAGAGATTTGAAGGTATTCTACTGGCAGCGCATCAAGGAACTCATAGGAACCCCCATTGTGGGTGAGGAGTGAGGCTCTTTGGAGACAAGAGGAAGAAACAGAGGATATCGGATGAAATGTTGCCAAGGCACTTTCACATTAGTCTCTCGTTACCAAGCATTATCATTAAATGGTAACTCAAAATGGTTCTGGGTGCTGCCATTACTGTCAAGAGCAGCGCAGAAGTCACTACATTTAAAATATATTGTTAGTATATTATATTGCAAATACACTCCTTACGCTGTAAAGCACCTTACATTAAATTGACTCATTTGGTGCCTTGGCCTCAAAAACAAATTTTTTGATTGCACATCCTGTTTCTCCTCTTTAATCCAATGTTGATTTGAATCCTGTTTCTGACGGACATAAAATCAGTTTCCTTTCACACACACGACAAGACTGGTTAATTATGTTCAGGGCACTTCTAAAGGAAATGACCTCACCTTTTAACCGGCTGCTGGCTGGTGTCCGCAAACAGATTGACCAAGCCGGCTCTCTGCTTCTGTTTGAGGGACTTCCTGGGGTTCTGGAAAGCAAAGAGAACACAACAGAATGGAATATCATAGAAACATTTTTGTTGTTGTCAATGTCCATATAATGTGGAAATAAATGTGCCTTTGGCTTGAATATGTCTTATCATTCAATAATCGCCACAAAGGTAACAGTCAAAATATCATGAGTCGAGAACTCACCACAGCACAGTATATGTCTCGCTCATCTTTTAAATGTTTGTTCATCTCTCTGGATAGATTTTGCAAGGAGAACAAAAAATGATAAGTTGTCAAATTAAATGTATAACATGCATACTGTGTGTGTGTGTGTGTGTGTGTGTGTGTGTGTGTGTGTGTGTGTGTGTGTGTGTGTGTGTGTGTGTGTGTGTGTGTGTGTAACCTACCTGAGAAGGTCTAGTTGTTTCATCAGGCTCTGTTTCTCTCTCTGTAGTCCCTCAGTGACTCGGTACATTTCCCTGAGCAGAGAGAGACAGTCACCAAAGCTGAACCACACCTGGACAGTAATCTAGTGAATGTTAGCTGTACTAGGAGTGACATGTCAGAGCCACAGATGGAACGTTTGTGTGATGTCTAGGTGAGTGAGTGTGTTTGGTCATTACATAGTGGTAATATTAACCCACATCTCTCTCTCCTGGTGCAGGCGGGAAGCCTGGTCCTGCAGCATGGTCAGTTGTTCCTGGGCCAAGGACAGTTCCTGACAGGTGCTCTCCAGCTCTCTGCTCAGTTCCTCGTTGGTCATCTTCAGCTTGACATTCTCCACCCGGCTCTCCTGCTGCTCACTGCTCAGGTCGCGACACTGGAGATCCAACTGGGAGGGGGGGGGTCAAAGGGTAATATTGTTAGGGAGACATGTATTCTATCACAGCCTCTTTGTGTCTTTTACTTTATCTGCACCGAAAACACAAAGACTGAAATCAAGAAGGGGGATTAGCCCCGCAGGAGACCAGAGGTGGCCAACCTTCCCCCTGGAGAGTTACAGGAGCCCCGGATGGTATCATTTCTGGAATGTTCCAAAAACTTCTTAAAGTACAAGGTTGACAACAAATAACGCATACAAAAGTAACATGATCTATTCACGTAGCTAACTAGCTGTCAAAAGGCATCAACTCACCATGGAGCTTATTCTTAATGTTTGTCGATAGGCGACCAGAGTGAGGACAAACATTTTCAGGAATAAACATGGGGAGTGAAAACATTGTTTGTTGGCAACCTTGTTATTTACTACATTTTTGGAACAGATTCCTGTTGGAACGTTCCACAAATGATGTCACTCACCCTCCTCTGTTTCTGGAAGAGCTGCTCCAGCTCTCTCTCCTTACGGGACAGCTGGTGCTCCAGGTCGTCACTACGAGACTGGAGACGCTCAGAGTCCTGGAGGAGAGACGGGGACAGCACATTAGGATAGGAGAAATTAAACAGAAATACAGTGCAACACAACCTTGTTGAGTCCATTGGGTGACTTGTTTAAGGGTATATAGAAGGGAGGGATCCAGCAGGTGTCTAGAGTTTGGTGTTAAGAGACACAGTCCAGGTCTGGGAGAGGGTCTCAAGTCATTTAAACTAACTAATCAACTATATGTACCTGGAGGAGCAGCCGGTCCTTCTCGCTTTTCATTTGTTGCTCCATTTCTTCATACAGACCGCGGATCTCACTGTCGTGTGTGGCTGCCTTCCTGCATGTATGGGGGAGAATGGATTTAATACATCTAGATTTAATAACAACTAAATAACTACTTAACCAGATGCTGTTTACAAGTGGTAGGTTTGAGAGTGATTATAGTTCATTCTGTTTATGTCATAGCCTCACAGGTGTGACTAATTGCTAATGTTAATTCATCAAGCCTTCTCATTGGACAACTGACTAATTAACAGAACAGTTGGCATGTATGTAAACCCTGTTTCTCTTTTAGGTGGCCACCCATGGGAGGTGATGCAGTCCAGGGGTATGGTGGCTCCTGGGAGTAATGGAGGGAAGAGATGGATGTCTGCCTCCCGCCTGTGATTTGTGAATGTGTTAGTGGGCCAGAGATGAGCCACGCTGAAAAGGTGAACTTGTGAAACCGTTCCTTAATTTATTAAACGTTTGAACATGTATTTTTGTTGTCTGCTTCTACTTCACTCTGCCTGTTCAACCCAGAGCCAAAGAACTGGTCACATTGCATTTAGTCTACTGCAGTGCTTTTCCATCTGTAGCAACACAGACTGGTACATGCACGGACCAGCACACTGTCTGTGTAGATACAGATGGAAAAGAACTGCTTTTGGAATTTTGCATTCCTTTAACATTCCGCCACCTTATTAAGCAACCAATTAGTGAGAGGACTGAAGTTGTCTTAAGTGGTACCACACAGTACCATGAGAACAATGCATTAGTATTACCAAACACAACGGGGACCACAGCCATACAAATACCTAGCCAGCTAGTCATTGTCTATCATCAAAGGTAGTATAGTGTACATTGTTTCAGGGGAGAAAAATACATTCTCATCTCTGTCTACATGGCAGCCAATTCCTCAGGCCCTTTTGAGAATATGATCTCTGAGCTTAGCGGTCTATTGAAAGGGATAATTGGGGCATTATGGTAAACCCACATAGAGCTCTGTGTCTACAGGCAGAAACAAACACACAGGCTAGTTTTTCAAACACAAATTTGCATCCTGTAGCACAAACTCAAAAGTTCTGGGACACAAGTCCATGGAGAATACAAGCAGCACCTCCCATCTGCCCACTGTACTGAGGCTAGGAAACACTGTCACCACCAATAAATCTAAGAGAATTGATAATTTCAATAATCATTTTAACACAGCTGGCCATGCTTTCCACCTGGCTACCCCTATCCCAGTCAACTGTGCTGCACCCCCCACAGCAACTCGCCCAAGCCTCCCCCATTTCTCCTCCACCCAAATCCAGATAGCTGATGTTCTGAAAGAGCTGCAAAATCTGGACCCCTTCAAATCAGCCGGGTTAGAGAATCTGGCCCTGTGCAACTGGGTCCTGGACTTCCTGATGGGCTGCCCCCAGGTGGTGAGGGTAGGTAACATCTCCACCCTGCTGATCCTCAACACGGGCCCCACAAAGGTGCGTTCTTAGCCCTCTCCTGTACTCCCTGTTCACCCAGGACTGCGTGGCTATGCACACCTCCAACTCAATCATCAAGTTTGCAGACGACACAACAGTGGTAGGCTTGATTACCAACAACGACGAGACGGCCTACAGGGAGGAGGTGAGGGCCCTCGGAGTGTGGGGTCAGGAAAGTAACCTCACACTCAATGTCAACAAAACAAAGGAGATTATCGTGGACTTCAGGAAACAGCAGAGGGAGCACCCCCCTATCCACATCGACGGGACAGTAGTGGAGAGGGTAGTGAGTTAAGTTCCTCGGCGTTCACATCACGGACAAACTGAAATGGTCCACCCACACAGACAGCGTGGTGAAGAAGGTGCAGCAGCGCCTCTTCAACATCAGGAGGCTGAAGAAATTCGGCTTTACACCAAAAACACAAACTTTTGCAGATGCACAATCGAGAGCATCCTGTCGGGCTCCAGAAGGCAAGGTCAGTACAGGTGCCTCAAAGCAGGGACCGAGAGACTGAAAAACAGCTTCTATCTCAAGGCCATCAGACTGTTAAACAGCAATCACTAACATTGAGTGGCTGCTGCCAATATACTGACTCATCTCTAGCCACTTTAATAATGGAAAAATGTATGTAATAAATGTATCACTAGCCACTTTAAACAATGCCACTTTATATAATGTTTACATACCCTACATTACTCATCTCATATGTATATACTGTACTCTATACCATCTACTGCATCTTGCATATGCCGTTCGGCCATCACTCACTCATATATTTTTATGTACATCTTATTCATTCCTTTACACTTGTGTGTATAAGGTAGTTGTTGTGAAATTGTTAGGTTAGATTATTTGTTAGATATTACTGCATGGTCAGAACTAGAAGCACAAGCATTTCGCTACACTCGCATTAACATCTGCTCACCATGTGTATGTGACCAATAAAATGTGATTTGATTTGACCCTCTCTTTCTAAAATGATCTGCCGAAATTGTTGCAACCCCTATTACTAGCCTGTTCAACCTCTCTTTCGTATCATCTGAGATGCCCAAAGATTGGAAAGCTGCCGTGGTCATCCCCCTCTTCAAAGGGGGAGACACTCTAGACCCAAACTGCTACAGACCTATATCTATCCTACCCTGCCTTTCTAAGGTCTTCAAAAGCCAAGTTAACAAACAGATCACCGACCATTTCGATTCCCACCATCGAATCCCATATTCTCCGCTATGCATCGATAAGAGACAATACTGTGCAGCCGTATTCATCGACCTGGTCAAGGCTTTCAATCACCACATTCTTATCGGCAGACTCAACAGACACGGTTTCTCAAATGACTGCCTGGTTCACCAACTACTTCCCTGATAGAGTTCAGTGTGTCGAATCGAAGGTCCTGTTGTCTGGACCTCTGGCAATCTCTATGGGGGTGCCACAGGGTTCAATTCTCGGGCCGACTCTTCTCTGTATACATCAATGATGTTGCTCTTGCTGTTGATGATTCTCTGATCCACCTCTACGCAGATGACACCATTCTGTATACTTCTGGCCCTTCTTTGGACACTGTACTAACTAACCTCCAGACAAGCTTCTATGCCATACAACTCTCCTTCCGTTGCCTCCAACTGCTCTTAAATGCAAGTAAAACTAAATGCATGCTCTTCAACCGAACGCTGCCCACAACTGCCCGCCCGTCCAGCATCACTACTCTGGATGGTTATGACCTAGAATATGTGGACAACTACAAATACCTAGATGTCTGGTTAGACTGTAAACTCTCATTCCAGACCCACATTAAGCATCTCCAATCCAGAAATAAATCTAGAATCTGCTTCCTAATTTGCAAGAAAGTATTCTTTGCTCATGCTGCCAAACATACCCTCGTAAAACTGACTATCCTACCGATCCTCGACTTTGGCGATGTCATTTACAAAATAGCCTCCAACACTTTACTCAACAAATTGGATGCAGTCTATCACAGTGCCATTGGTTTTGTCACCGAAGCCCCATATACTACCCACCACTGCGACCTGTATGCTCTCGTTGGCTGGCCCTCCCTTCATACTCGTGACCCTCGCTTCATACTCGTCGCCAAACCCACTGGCTCCAGGTCATCTACAAGTCTTTACTAGGTAAAGCCCCGCCTTATCTCAGCTCCCTGGTCATCATAGCAACACCCACCCGCAGCACGCGCTCCAGCAGGTATATCTCACTGGTCACCCCCAAAGCCAATTCCTTCTTTGGCCGCCTTTCCTTCCAGTTCTCTGCTGCCAATGACTGGAACGAACTGCAAAAATCACTGAAGCTGGACACTCTTATCTCCCTCACTAACTTCAAGCACCAGCTGTCAGAGCAGCTCACAGATCACTGCACCTGTACATAGCCCATCTGTAAATAGCCCATCCAACTACCTCAACCCATACGGTATTTATTTGCTCCTTTGCACCCCAGTATCTCTACTTGCACATTCATCTTCTGCACACCTACCACTCCAGTGTTTAATTGCTATATCGTAATTACCTCACAACTATGGCCTATTTTATTGCCTTACCTCCATTATCTTACCTCATTTGCACACACTGTATATAGACTTTTTTCCTATTGTGTTATTGACTGTATGTTTGTTTATTCCATGTGTAAATCTGTGTTGTTCTTTGTGTCAAACTGCTTTGCTTTATATTGGCCAGGTCACAGTTGTAAATGAAAACTTGTTCTCAACTAGTCACCTGGTTAAATAAAGGTGAAATATATTTTTTTAAATATGAAAAAAAAACAGGTTCAACGAGTAATATGGAATTTATGTCTGGAGGAGTTGACTTGATAGAACCTCGCTGCATTCATTCACTGAAGGCCTGTATCAACCTTTTGAAGCTATTAACTACTCAGTGCTTTCAACTTGCATGTAAAATGACTACTTTCAATGGGATAGAATCCTGAATCAAACGTTATTTGTTCTACAATCTGGTACACAAACAGACCTCTATAGCAAAATAGACCATAGATCTATCACATGGGTTGGAACTGAACAGGCTATTGTCAGTTCTATGAATCAATGACTGCTGTTTGAACTGAATAATTACACTCTGATGAGCTGCAATCGAGAAGCCGAAGACATACTGGACGTGCATTTACAAAGCTGCAAGCTGTTACTACTGTGGTTTAAATGGCTGTGGTTGCAGTCCACTAAACAGTCACAGTGAAGGTATCACACATAATGATCACATAATCATGTCTAAATGCCAAAGGGACAGTTTCTCAGACACAGATCAAGTGTTGTCCTGGACTAAAAAGCACTTTCAAAAGAGATTCTCCCTTGGCAATGCTTTGTAGTCTGGGACGAGGCTTAATCTGTGTCTGGTAAACTGGCCCAGGGAGTAGCAGTGACAACAAAGAGAGGAGGTACTTGTGGTCTCCAACCTCTGGAGGGCGCTCTCCATCTCCCTCCTCTCCTCTTTGGCCTCTTTGATCTGGAAGGTGACTCTGGCCAGGAATTCCTCAAAGTTCGACAGGAGGTGAGGCTCGTCCCTCCTCAGCTGGACCCACAAGCTGCGCACCTCGCCTGGACTGGAGGAGGGGGGGGGAGGAACAGACAGACAGAGGGTAAGAGTTCTGATAAAACTACAGGGACCGGTCACATTCAACTTACCGGTTGACCTCCACTATATCAGAAACCATTGGAATCACTGTAAAGACACAGGGGTCCAAAAGCGTAGAGGGGTGGTGCCCAAACAGTTCTGTACACCATGAACCAGCGAAAGCCATGACGGGCAAGTTGAAAGTTCAACCCCACACTTTCAGTGCCAAACAGTTCTGTACACCATGAACCAGCTAAAGCCATGACGGGCAAGTTGAAATTTCAACCCCACACTTTCCAAGATAAGGCAACAACCCCAAACAAAGATATTTGGGGAATACATACAAGGTGCAATATTGTAATGTTGCATATGTAATATTGTATAGTAATAAAGTAAGTAATAATGTGAGGTGTGGTTAACTCCACCCACTCCTGGAACACGTTGCTGGCCCCTAGGCTCTCCAGCAGCATACAGAAGTGACTCTCCTCCTCATCCTCCCACCCTCCAGTCAACCTCTCATCCCATTTGCTCTGGTATAGGGCTTCTGAGAGCTTCCTAGAAGTGGGGAGGGCGGGTGCTGCATCCTCGGCTACAGAGATCCTCCGGTTGTGCAGGAACTGACCTGGAGACAGAGCAGGAAGCATAAGCATCACCAGCAATATGTCGTAACATCAGTTTGAATTACAAATCAGGGGGTGTTTCAATTTTGAAAGTGCCCTGCACTCACAATTATCAAGTTTCTGATGGTTGTGAAAAGAGAACTCAAGTTTAAGTTTGTAAGTGCATTTTATACAGAGTACAACCTATCCTTACCTGGGTGAGCATCTACTCCCTGCCAGCTAGGAGATAAATGAATCTATACCTTATCTTTGTCACGTTTGAATGTGGTCCCTCACTCCATTGATCTCAAAACATAAGTTATTGAACCAAGAGTAAACCATGAGATATACAGCAGATTGTCCCTTGGGGATGAATAAAGTCATATTGAATTGAAATTGAATGTAGGGAGATAAAGAGAAAAATGGGGAACTCACTGAATCCTGATGAGAACACTTCGAGGGTGAGGTAGCCGTTCTGGTCAGTGTTCAGGGAGTCAAAGACATTCTCCAGTTCTTCAGCAGTGAGGGGTAGTTCTCTGTGAAGCCTCTGTGGAACACAGACACGCACGCACACACACACACACACACACACACACACACACACACACACACACACACACACACACACACACACACACACACACACACACACACACACACACACACACACACACACACACACACACACACACACAAAAAAAAAGAAAGCCATTGAATAGAACATGGGAGTGATTAACTGAGTTTACACTATTATTGTGGATTTCATATTGTCAGTGCCATTGGTGTGGTCAACGCTAGACCTGATTGCAAAAAGGGACGGGAGAATATTGGCACGGAAGGTATAGGCCATATGATTGTATTCATTAATAGGCAATTACATGTTACATTATCCTTAGATAATGCACACGTCAACATCACCATTTTCCAGGTGATTCTTCTGTTAGCCTTTTAAAGCATTTTCTATGAACAACAAATGTACAAAACACTATCCCCTCTAAGCCCGGACAACAACAAAAGCCGTCTCTTGTTCATTTCAAAACAGCGCTTGAGTGAAATACAAAAATGATGTGTTTAAGTGTGTGCAATGCACCTGTTTCTGATGGAAACCCATCCAGTGTTCCTGGACACAGTGATCAAAGTTGCCGTGCTATTGAGTGGCTGCTTCAGTGAGCAGGTGGAGAGGTTCTCGATATGAAAACCTCTGAATGGTTAATGAGGTAGAGAACCATAGCACAAAGCACCTCCTGCATGTCACACTGTCCTCTGGTTATCTCATGGTTGTGAGAGACAGCATCATTTGTGTGTGTGTGTGTGTGTGTGTGTGTGTGTGTGTGTGTGTGTGTGTGTGTGTGTGTGTGTGTGTGTGTGTGTGTGTGTGTGTGTGTGTGTGTGTACCTTAACCCTTGAAATGAACTTGTTTGTTTGTCTAGTTTTGATTTACATTTGTCAACTAATGTGAATTCAACAAAACATGTCACTATGTCATTGAATTAAGGTTAAAATACGAAATTCCATTTGTTGATTACTTTTTTCAAATCCAATTATTTTCCCACATTGATTCAACGTCATCAAATTACATTTTTTGGTTGAAATGACGTGGAAACAACGTTGATTCAATCAGTTTTGCCCAGTGGGTTTTGACATAATTCCCATAATTGTCCCTCTGTCAAAACGATTATCTAAGCATGGCTGCATCAATGGGGTAGACATCTATGTCCATAACATCTAAGTTTGTAACAAGTGTAAAACTGAGGCAAAACAAGCCCCCCCATCGCCCCCTCCTCGAACCCTCATATCGGTGCGTGTGATGAAGCCTTTGCCCTCCACATCGCAGGTCTGGAAGAATTCCTTGGTCTTATCCAGCATGGCGATGCTTCCCCAGTCAGAACCCCTCCTGTCTGAACTCTTCCTCATGGGGACAGCTCCTCCTCTGCCCTTGGCCTCAGACTCCTCCATGTCACTAGATATACTTCTGCAGAGTATTCTGGTGGCTCTGAACAAGGTAGGATCAGACATGGCTGTCTCACTCCTCGGCCTGGCCGGTTTGGGTCATGGTGAGCGATGAGACCAGGCACCACAAGTCAGTAGTGATGAGGCCACAGAGACTGTCTAGGAGTTTTCATATCTCAGTAAATGGTCTGTCTAGGAGTTTTCATATCTCAGTAAATGGTCTGTCTAAGAGTTTTCATATCTCAGTAAATGGTCTGTCTAGGAGTTTTCATATCTCAGTAGTTTTCATATCTCAGTAAATGGTCTGTCTAAGAGTTTTCATATCTCAGTAAATGGTCTGTCTAGGAGTTTTCATATCTCAGTAAATGGTCTGTCTAGGAGTTTTCATATCTCAGTAAATGGTCTGTCTAGGAGTTTTCATATCTCAGTAAATGGTCTGTCTAGGAGTTTTCATATCTCAGTAAATGGTCTGTCTAGGAGTTTTCATATCTCAGTAAATGGTCTGTCTAGGAGTTTTCATATCTCAGTAAATGGTCTGTCTAGGAGTTTTCATATCTCAGTAAATGGTCTGTCTAGGAGTTTTCATATCTCAGTAAATGGTCTGTCTAGGAGTTTTCATATCTCAGTAAATGGTCTGTCTAGGAGTTTTCATATCTCAGTAAATGGTCTGTCTAGGAGTTTTCATATCTCAGTAAATGGTCTGTCCAGGAGTTTTCATATCTCATAAATCTCAGTAAATGGTTTTCATGGTCTGTCTAGGAGTAAATGGTCTGTCTAGGAGTTCTCATATCTCAGTAAATGGTCTGTCATATCTCAGTAAATGGTCTGTCTAGGTGTTTTCATATCTCAGTAATGGTCTGTCTAGGAGTTTTCATATCTCAGTAAATGGTCTGTCCAGGAGTTTTCATATCTCAGTAAATGGTCTGTCTAAGAGTTTTCATATCTCAGTAAATGGTCTGTCTAGGAGTTTTCATATCTCAGTAAATGGTCTGTCTTTTTCATATCTCAGTAAATGGTCTGTCTAAGAGTTTTCATATCTCAGTAAATGGTCTGTCCAGGAGTTTTCATATCTCAGTAAATGGTCTGTCTATGAGTTTTCATATCTCAGTAAATGGTCTGGAGTTTTCATATCTCAGTAAATGGTCTGTCCAGGAGTATTCATATCTCAGTAAATGGTATGTCTAGGAGTTTTCATATCTCAGTAAATGGTCTGTCTCTAAATGGTCTGTTTTCATATCTCAGTAAATGGTCTGTCTAGGAGTTTTCATATCTCAGTAAATGGTCTGTCTAGGAGTTTTCATATCTCAGTAAATGGTCTGTCGAGGAGTTTTCATATCTCAGTAAATGGTCTGTCTAGGAGTTTTCATATCTCAGTAAATGGTCTGTCTAGGAGTTTTCATATCTCAGTAAATGGTCTGTCTAGGAGTTTTCATATCTCAGTAAATGGTCTGTCTAGGAGTTTTCATATCTCAGTAAATGGTCTGTCTAGGAGTTTTCATATCTCAGTAAATGGTCTGTCTAGGAGTTTTCATATCTCAGTAAATGGTCTGTCTAGGAGTTTTCATATCTCAGTAAATGGTCTGTCAGTAGTTTTCATATCTCAGTAAATGGTCTGTCTAGGAGTTTTCATATCTCAGTAAATGGTCTGTCTAGGAGTTTTCATATCTCAGTAAATGGTCTGTCTAGGTTTTCTGTCTAGTAAATGGTCTGTCTATTTTCATATCTCAGTAAATGGTCTGTCTAGGAGTTTTCATATCTCAGTAAATGGTCTGTCTAGGTTTTCTATCTCAGTAGTTGTCTAGGAGTTTTCATATCTCAGTAAATGGTATGTCTAGGAGTTTTCATATCTCAGTAAATGGTCTGTCTAGGAGTTTTCATATCTCAGTAAATGGTCTGTCTAGGAGTTTTCATATCTCGTTAGTAAATGGTCTGTCTAGGAGTTTTCATATCTCAGTAAATGGTCTGTCTAGGAGTTTTCATATCTCAGTAAATGGTCTGTCTAGGAGTTTTCATATCTCAGTAAATGGTATGTCTGTTTTCTATCTCAGTAAATGGTCTGTCTAGAGTTTTCATATCTCAGTAAATGGTCTGTCTAGGAGTTTTCATATCTCAGTAAATGGTCTGTCTAGGAGTTTTCATATCTCAGTAAATGGTCTGTCTAGGAGTTTTCATATCTCAGTAAATGGTCTGTCTAGGAGTTTTCATATCTCAGTAAATGGTCTGTCTAGGAGTTTTCATATCTCAGTAAATGGTCTGTCTAGGAGTTTTCATATCTCAGTAAATGGTCTGTCTAGGAGTTTTCATATCTCAGTAAATGGTCTGTCTAGGAGTTTTCATATCTCAGTAAATGGTCTGTCTAGGAGTTTTCATATCTCAGTAAATGGTCTGTCTAGGAGTTTTCATATCTCAGTAAATGGTCTGTCTAGGAGTTTTCATATCTCAGTAAATGGTCTGTCTAGGAGTTTTCATATCTCAGTAAATGGTCTGTCTAGGAGTTTTCATATCTCAGTAAATGGTCTGTCTAGGAGTTTTCATATCTCAGTAAATGGTCTGTCTTGTTCCCAGGTTCCTGGGAAGAATAAAAAGGAAAGACATTAGAATATAACCTTAAATCTGTTTGAACCATGATGATTACAGAGAGCATCACAATGTTTTCTTTTTAGATGTATATGCTCTCATAAGTCATTGTTTGGCTGCATTTAAACAGGCAGCCCAATTTTGACATTTTTTCCACTAATTGTTTTTTCGACCAATCACATCAGATCTTTTCACATCAGATCTTTTTCAGAGCTGATCTGAATTGTCAAAAGACCAATTAGTGAAAAAATATCAGAATCGGTCTGCCTGTCTAAAAGCAGCTTTTGAGATGTGTGTCATGTTGGTAGTGTGTTGTAGGCTAGTAATGCATGAAAGCAGAACTCTTTCTGTGATGAAAGTCTCTTATCTGTGTGAAAGATGACAGGAAAGGAGATAGTTGTTACTCAATAGTAACACTATGAGAAAAGTTCGGTCTTGAACCACGTGTCAGCAGCCGGATAGTCCTTTGGGTATAAATTCCCTTTTCATAAGTTGAGACTTTCATCCTAGCTAACATGCTGGGAAGTATGTAAACATAACGGCTTATCTTAATACCGAAGCACACAATCCTCACAACTATGTTAATTCCTGCATACCTTGGACTACAGTCTAGACATTGTGAATAAAAACCACTCAATGAAATTCTCTTCAGGTTAGGGAACACTGAATATTAGCAGTCGGTAGGCTTACTGCATCTTCTAAACACAGAAGTATTACAGTCTGTGCTCTAGAGAGTAACATCCTTGAGCTGCTATCAGTCTATTGCTAATCTGCACCCTGAGCTGCTATGTTTTTCACTACATTGTAAAGCAGGGCTACAGTTAACCACAACAAATTGGGGGGGAGGAAGTGGTTATAGCGGGTAGGGCTTCTGTGGAAATGGCTAACGTTAGGTGTGGGTGACAGCATCATGGGCTTCAAATCAAGACCAATCAGACTTGAACTCATGAAGTCTGTACAGTGGCAGTTTTAGTTAAGGTAGAAAAATAACATGACATGCTCTGTAGGTGTTGACTAATGTGGGTAACATTATTCACAAATGAATACATACCATACGAAACGCAACATATCATCCAAAATGGAGTGTCTCTGATTTACATACAGAATAATACGAAATGCTCTGAGACCGGGTTGGTAGCTGATAGCCTATCATATTACAAAACACTGTATTCCACTTTGGGACCAGGATGTCCATCTGCCTTTTACTCATCTAGCCAGACCAAGAAAGAATGTAGCATCCCATTTAGAAGGAAATGTCAGTTTGGTTAGTTCTCATTAGAAAGAGCATATCCAACATAAATGGCAACAGTAGGATTTTTGTTTTATTTAACCTTTGTTTAATTAGGCATTAATTATGTATAAAACCTTCAGAATCTAAAAAAGCAATACTATAATTTGTGCAAGATGTTTGTTGCCCTTTCTGACAAAATCGAAACTAGTGTGTGTGCTTGTCACCATGTATACAATTTTTAAACCGATAGTGTGTGAAAATATGTATAGTTTCTTACTCCTATATGATCCATAAATATGTTCACATAGGCAAGTTCATGCATTCGGTATTGAGTAAAATAAGCTAGCAAATTAATTATCGGATAAGCAAAAGAAAAACACTAATAACTTACCTTTTTATATCCAAAAGATTAAGATATTAGCCCTGAAACTTTCAACGTGGAACCAAAATACAGAAAGCGATGATCGCACTTCCTATTTAGGAAGTTCTTGCCTCTCAAACGACGCTTTGAAAAGTAATTCGCATACCATGTGATGTCATGGGGCAGTCGCCTGAGGGGATTTAGGGTTCGAGTTCTCACTATTAATCACCACTTCGGGTCGACAGAGCTCCCGTTAAATATCAACATGCAACAGGTAATTAGTACTATTAGAATGACAGCGACAGTGGAAGGGCAGCATGGACATCAAAAGACTTGTGCGTGACACATAATCTGTAACTATGACAACGCCTGGGCAAGGAGGTACACGGTGCCGTCCAAGGGGTGTCCAGGACACGGTCTCTATTTTGTCCCGCTACAAATTAAACACTACATTTGTAACTCTCAATTCTGCAGTCTACTTGGATCAACACTAGCTTTAGTTTTTGGTGCACTCATATATAGAATAATAAACCAGACTTCGCTTACAACCTTTTATTAACATTTAATAGAAATGGTTACTATTTGAAAGGAATACTTAAATATTTTACAAGAACAACTCATCTCACAAATGCCACCTTGTGGTTCAAAATGTAAATAAACCGCTAAAAAGTCTGAAAATCTATTATGATACAATCTATTCAAAGTGGCAGTTCACAAAATAAGAACAAGACTCATCTATGATATAAAACCATCACAGTAAGAGTCAACTGTATATTTGCTATTTGAAGCCTTCGACATCCATTTTTCTGCGTCATTATCCCGGTCCGGTCCCTTGAATCTTCTGGAGCAGGTATTCCATCTGTAGGTTCAGGTTGGGCTGCCCCTTCTTCGTCTTTTTGCTCAGCATCTGAAATGTCTCCATTTTCTTCTGTTTGTACTTCTTGATAGCTTCTTCTTTCTGCTCCTTGTTCTTCAAAAACTCCTATATGGAGGAAAAAAATACCACTCGTTGAGAACAGTCCAACACTTTTGACCTGCGATAGTACTTTTCTGAGGGCTTTAACTGAGAACGTGAAAAACTATACCTCTTTCTTACTCTTCTGCTTTTCTTTAACACTTTCAAACTCCTCTTTTGTTTTCTGATAGGAAGTCTTCCTCAGCATTTTCTTTTTACTCCGGTTACTCATGGGTAGACTGGAAAACAACGACACATTAACATGTTGCATTGGAACTCCTTCAAGTGGTTGGCCTTGACTGCAACGACATTTCGCACAAAGCATTGCCACACTTCATTGACAGCAATTCCATTTTACACAGCACACTGCAAATGGATAATGCATTTACATTTTACACAGCACACTGCAAATGGATAATGCATTTACATTTTACACAGCACACTGCAAATGGATAATGCATTTACATTTTACACTGCAAATGGATAATGCATTTACATTTTACACTGCAAATGGATAATGCATTTACATTTTACACTGCAAATGGATAATGCATTTACATTTTACACTGCAAATGGATAATGCATTTACATTTTACACTGCAAATGGATAATGCATTTACATTTTACACTGCAAATGGATAATGCATTTACATTTTACACCGCAAATGGATAATGCATTTACATTTTACACTGCAAATGGATAATGCATTTACATTTTACACTGCAAATGGATAATGCATTTACATTTTACACAGCACACTGCAAATGGATAATGCATTTACATTTTACACAGCACACTAAATGGATAATGCACTGCAAATGGATAATGCATTTACATTTTACACATTTTACACAGCACACTGCAAATGGATAATGCATTTACATTTTCAGCACACTGCAAATGGATAATGCATTTACATTTTACACTGCAAATGGATAATGCATTTACATTTTACACTGCAAATGGATAATGCATTTACATTTTACACAGCACACTGCAAATGGATAATGCATTTACATTTTACACAGCACACTGCAAATGGATAATGCATTTACATTTTACACAGCACACTGCAAATGGATAATGCATTTATTTTATTTTACACTGCAAATGGATAATGCATTTACATTTTACACTGCAAATGGATAATGCATTTACATTTTACACATTTTACACAGCACACTGCAAATGGATAATGCATTTACATTTTACACATTTTACACAGCAAAAATGGATAATGCATTTACATTTTACACAGCACACTGCAAATGGATAATGCATTTACATTTTACACAGCACACTGCAAATGGATAATGCAAATGGATAATGCATTTACATTTTACACAGCACACTGCAAATGGATAATGCATTTACATTTTACACAGCACACTGCAAATGGATAATGCATTTACATTTTACACAGCACACTGCAAATGGATAATGCATTTACATTTTACACAGCACACTGCAAATGGATAATGCATTTACATTTTACACAGCACACTGCAAATGGATAATGCATTTACATTTTACACAGCACACTGCAAATGGATAATGCATTTACATTTTACACAGCACACTGCAAATGGATAATGCATTTACATTTTACACAGCACACTGCAAATGGATAATGCATTTACATTTTACACAGCACACTGCAAATGGATAATGCATTTACATTTTACACAGCACACTGCAAATGGATAATGCATTTACATTTTATGCACACATTTACATTTTACACGGCACACTGCAAATGGATAATGCATTTACATTTTACACAGCAAATGGATAATGCATTTACATTTTACACAGCAAATGGATAATGCATTTACATTTTACACAGCAAATGGATAATGCATTTACATTTTACACAGCAAATGGATAATGCATTTACATTTTACACAGCACACTGCAAATGGATAATGCATTTACATTTTACACAGTACACTGCAAATGGATAATGCATTTACATTTTACACAGTACACTGCAAATGGATAATTCATTTACATTTTTTGCACAAACTGTTTACTCCAAACCAGATTAGCAAATTGTAGTGTCACATACACATATTTGGCAGATGTTATTGCGGGTGTAGTGAAATGCTTGTGTTCCTAACTCCTACAGTGCAGTAGTATCTAACAAGTCACAGCAATACACACAAATCTAAAAGCAAAATAATGGAACTAAGAAATATATCAATATTAAGACAAGCAATGTCAGAGTGGCGTTGACTAAAATACAGTAGAATAGAATACAATATATACAAATGAAATGAGTAAAGCAGTATGCAAACATTTAAGTGACTACCTGTCATTCTTTGAGGCCGCAACTGCTGGAGTGGGCTGTGGGGCAGAGTCAGTCTTGTCAGAGGAGATGTGCTCTGCAGGGTCTATGGCTGTAGCTAGGTCCGTGGGGGCTTCATTCACAGCCATGGGAGCTGCTTCCTCCTCTACTGGACCACCTCCGCCAGCCATCCTAGCTTTGGTTCTGTTGATTCTGTTCGTCTTAACCTCATTCCTCAGTTTCTCGGCCTCAGCCTCGTAGAGATGCCTCAGATGTTCGGGGTACTGTTCTGTATATTGGGTTTTGACCTCAGTGTTCTTCCTCCTCTCCTTCCGTAGCAGTTTGTTGTATTCATGTTTCACTTTCTCCTTCCTTTTGAAGGCAAAGCCCTGGCCTGAGGAAAGAGAGATGTTTATGGTTCAAGCATTAATGTATATCTGCAAAAACACTGTTTGTTAACTTACACAAACATTTAGCCACCCATGTAGCTAAGTTCGTTTATTGGCTAATTGATCAAGGGGGGGGGGGGGGGTCTTCATAGATTAATCAGGACCTTTATAGATTCCCCACTTCTACAGTTATCCTGGCACTCTACATATTGAATGATTTCATTTTATACAATATACATTAACTGCAATTCTAAACACACTTTAGATAGCTAGATAGGCTAGCTTAGCCTGGTTGCCGTCTCTGTTCAGCTAACGATTATATTCCAGTGGCAAGTTAGCTAGCTAAAGTGACTGGAACTCAGACTATGGCTGGCAAGCGAGCTGAGCTACCTTCTCCAATACTGCCGTCGAATACTTTGTGCTCAGAGACCCACTTCTTCTTGCCCCCTGGTCGATTGTAGGGTTGGTTTCTATTGGCACGTTTTCCGTCAAATGTGCCCTTGGTCTTCATTTTCTGCTGTGCTGGTGCTGCCATTTCACGTGTTTACGTCACATGTGCTTTTCGTCGCATTGTTATGACGTACGTGGTGGTCTCAGAAAGACATGACAAATCCATCCACGAGCAATCGACCACGAGGGACGTCATTTGTGTTGGTGCGTAAGTAAGGATAGCATCCGTAGAACTCAATGTATTTCGGTACACCCAACATGGCTGCCACATACGTGCTAAGAAAATCATCGTCGTTTAGTTGCAACTAGTTATGCCTGATTATACTGTAAAGAGGGGAGTCATTCTTGGACCTGCTGTAAACAGGTCTCGGTTAGAGTTTTTATTCAATGGCATCTTCCATTAATTCTCTGGAAGCGATTCAGAAAAAAATAGATGCTGTTAAACTCTTCCTCTCTGTTTCACTGAGCATCGCCAATGCCCACACTGTGGATTTCTACACTTGCGATGTATGGGACCAGTTCATGGCTGTGCCACCCGTGGAGGTCTTGACAGAGATCACTTTGAATGGTGACCACAAGAGGGCGCCAGAACACTACTTAAATCATTGCAGTGGTACCGGTAAGTGTTATTTTGTCGATTTTTCATTGACAAATATGAAATGTTTCATATGTAATTGTTATTACACGGTTGTAATATTTATCAAAGTCAAAATGTTGAATAAAATAAACAAAGGACAACTTATGTTTCTTTTCTTTTTTACTCTCGAAAAGCCAAGAAGATCACCTTTGGTTTCTGTGATGATAGTAAGCGCCTGGTGGATGTGGCTGAGCTCTTGGAGGCTGCCTATGCCCACTCCCTGCCTGGCCTCGGGGTCTGTGTGGGCCGCACAGAGCTACTGCAATCCCTCAGACACACAGACAACGCTCAACCCCTGGAGGAAGGTACAAAAGAATGGACACTATACTAACCTATCCTAAGAATAACTAAAGGGGAAATGTTGGTTCTTGGTTCTGTCATTCTAACACACTGTCATTAGTGTCACTGATATAGAAATATAATTATAGTAATTCTATGGTTTGGTCACAGGTCTCTCAATAGCAATGCACAGATAGTGTACAGTTCTGCCATCCATGCAATGATTCACTGACATTGCACATGTGTGTCCATTGACACTTCCAGCTGCTGTGGTGGAGAGTGATGAGTTTATGAACTCCAAGAAGTCCCACGAGGTGCAGGCCATGTCAGAGGTGGTGTCCAGCCTAGCCCAGCGCTGCCGGGTCACACAGGTGAAAGTCACAACCGGGTCTCATTTTAGCAGGCACAAAACAGAAGAAAACACTCAAACAGACTGTGGTACCTTCTGATATTGTCGGATAAGAAACTCTGTTTTATTTTTAAAACGTTAATGTTTTGCTACCGTGTGCCCTGGCCCAGACCACAACAGTGTTCTTCAATCCTGCTCCTGGGTACCTAGTATGCAGGCTTTTGTTCCGGCCTTACACACCCGACTCAACTTATCAAGGGCTTGATGATTAGTTGATGAATTAAACAGTGGTGGGCTAGAACGAAAGCCTGCACACCCTATGAGTAGTGCACCCAAGACCAAGCTTGAACAACATCGACGGGACTACATTATTTTCTGACCCATCACAATAAATCTTTGTCTCCCAGGTGATTGATGTGGGCTCGGGGAAAGGTTACCTGTGCTCCTTCCTGTCGCTGCAGTACGGCCTCCAGGTGTACGGCATCGACTCGTCCAGCGTCAACACGCACGGCGCCCAGGAGAGGAACAGGAAGCTCAAGAAGTACTCCCGGGCCTACCAGAGGCACAGCAAAGCCAATAGGACTCCGACAGTGATGCCCCCCTCAGGCCAGGAGGACTTGGAGGATGTTGCACCCGGTGAGAGAGAGAGAGGGGACATGGTTAAGACGAGTGGGGATGCAGAGAAGGAGGAGGGGAAGGGGAGGGGAGATGGGGAGGCACAGACCAACACAACAGGGTTAACAGATCGGAATGAGGAAGATGCAATGACATCACTTACCTCCGCCATTTTGTTAGAGGACAATTCCCTTCCAGAGTTGGACCAAAGTGACCCAGCCTCAGCTCCAGAGGATCCTTTTCTCAGTGCCCTGTGTGTGGGCATGGTGGAGCCCACCTCCCCCCGGGTTCCCCCCAGTGAGTTGAGCCTGGAGGAGAGGGAGAGGAGGAAGAGGGAGAACCTGGAGAGGAAGGCCAGGAGCTGGGTTAACAGTGGTGGCATGGGCTGCGGCATGCTGTACTCACCTCTGACCTCCTACGTTACCGCGGAGACGGAGCTCAAGGAAATTATTGGGGAGTTAGAGGTAGGTAACACTCACTGTCGACCAATAAGACAACGACAACGGCAAAACCATGCTCTTTTGAATGCAAATGTCACCAACTGCGGTTGTGTGGCAATTCATTCATTTAGATAACTTAGGTCTCTAAGATTCATATTCATATTCACACCATAGTACAAACACATTCAAGTAGACATTTTCTTTCAAATTGTGTGCTTGTGTCAATGTGCCTATAATATAATTGTATGATTACTCATGCCAGCTCTGCATCACATTGCTAATGTAGGCCTGTTTCAGTGCTGAGGCCGCTCTCTCCCTGTTTTCCAAACCCAGGATGCGGTCATGGTTGGTCTGCACACGTGTGGAGACCTGGCGCCCAGCACCCTGCGCATGTTTGTGGCCAAACGGGAGCTCCTCTCCGTCTGCAGCGTTGGCTGCTGCTACCACCTTCTCTCTGAGGAGTTTGATCCCACCAGACAAGGTAATTACATGGACAGGGGGATAGTAAAGGTTGGCATACAGTGAGTGTGTGTGTGTGTGAGAGTGTGTGAGAGAGTGTGTGAGAGTGTGTGTGAGTGAGAGAGTGTGTGTGAGAGAGAGAGAGTGTGTGAGAGAGTGTGTGTGAGAGAGTGTGTGTGAGAGAGTGTGTGAGAGAGTGTGTGTGAGAGAGTGTGTGTGAGAGAGTGTGTGTGTGTGTGTGTGAGAGTGTGTGGGTGTGTTTAGAAGAATAGGTTATTATTAATATGTTTTACTTATTCTTTGGTCAGTGTATGTTTTCCACCACTCAACCCTTATAGTGGGTCGCAACTCAAATGACACCTCAATTGGTGGGTCACGAAGCAAAATAGTTTGGGAACCCTGGACTTCATGACTTGACTGAAACCCTTTTGCTCTTTGAGGAGCATAGATCATTCCCAAAGTTCCCCCAGTGGGAATGGACTAGATACTGTAGGATAGAATGACTGTGTCTCTCACCTATCAAGTCTGTTCAGATCAGTCAGAGGGACAGGAGGCAGGGACAGTGGACTTACCATCTAATTACCAACCTGGTGTACAGAGAGGCTTTGTGTGTTCCCCAAGGGAAAGGCTTCGATTTCATTCATTCATTAGCTACACACAGTATGCAGTGCATACATACATACACACACACGCACACACGCACAGGCAGGGAGACACAGTCACCAGCAAACAGACCCACCCTCCTCCACCCCTTAGAGAACATATGGTTTCCATTGTGGAAATCTCAACCAGAGCCAAACTCTTACTTAGGACTGCAGACTGCAACTGCCCCCTCTCCCCCACTAGGAGACCTGCAACCTGTCCACAAACATCCCCCAGTTTTTATGCTAATCATAATTCTGTCACCATGCAGTGTCTACTTTGTCACTCTCACCAGCCCAAGGGAAGCATAATTCTCTCACAAGCCAAATATGAAGTAGCATAAACACTGATGTGGGTTGATGAGTTGGGTACACAGCCAACTTGCTCTCTCTAGATCCGGTTGGCTAAGAAGAGAGAATCATTGAATGGATTGTCTCAGGATAACAGTTTAGAGGATTGCAAATGTGATATTTTTGACCCGCTAATGTTCAGGTGTTGAATTGGATATGATTATTCCAGCATGTATTCTGACTTCATACGAGAGCGCTGTGGTATTTATGTTCCAATCACACTTAATCAATCCCGAAAAACTGCATTAAGTCATCATTCTAAATGTACAATACACTAAATAGGATCTACTCTACACAGAATATAAAGACCCATAGGGCTATATAGTATAGAAAACACTATCTACTCTACACAGAATATAAAGACCCATAGGGCTATATAGTATAGAAACCACTATCTACTCTACACAGAATATAAAGACCCATAGGGCTATATAGTATAGAAAACACTATCTACTCTACACAGAATATAAAGACCCATAGGGCTATATAGTATAGAAACCACTATCTACTCTACACAGAATATAAAGACCCATAGGGCTATATAGTATAGAAAACACTATCTACTCTACACAGAATATAAAGACCCATAGGGCTATATAGTATAGAAACCACTATCTACTCTACACAGAATATAAAGACCCATAGGGCTATATAGTATAGAAAACACTATCTACTCTACACAGAATATAAAGACCCATAGGGCTATATAGTATAGAAACCACTATCTACTCTACACAGAATATAAAGACCCATAGGGCTATATAGTATAGAAAACCACTATCTACTCTACACAGAATATAAAGACCCATAGGGCTATATAGTATAGAAAACACTATCTACTCTACACAGAATATAAAGACCCATAGGGCTATATAGTATAGAAAACACTATCTACTCTACACAGAATATAAAGACCCATAGGGCTATATAGTATAAAACCCATACTATATAGTATAGAAACCACTCTACTCTACACAGAATATAAAGACCCATAGGGCTATATAGTATAGAAAACACTATCTACTCTACACAGAATATAAAGACCCATAGGGCTATATAGTATAGAAACCACTATCTACTCTACACAGAATATAAAGACCCATAGGGCTATATAGTATAGAAACCACTATCTACTCTACACAGAATATAAAGACCCATAGGCTATATAGTATAGAAACCACTATCTACTCTACACAGAATATAAAGACCCATAGGGCTATATAGTATAGAAACCACTATCTACTCTACACAGAATATAAAGACCCATAGGGCTATATAGTATAGAAAACACTATCTACTCTACACAGAATATAAAGACCCATAGGGCTATATAGTATAGAAAACACTATCTACTCTACACAGAATATAAAGACCCATAGGGCTATATAGTATAGAAACATCTACTCTACACAGAATATAAAGAATACTATCTACTCTACACAGAATATAAAGACCCATAGGGCTATATAGTATAGAAACCACTATCTACTCTACACAGAATATAAAGACCCATAGGGCTATATAGTATAGAAACCACTATCTACTCTACACAGAATATAAAGACCCATAGGGCTATATAGTATAGAAAACACTATCTACTCTACACAGAATATAAAGACCCATAGGGCTATATAGTATAGAAAACAGAATATAAAGACCCATAGGGCTATATAGTATAGAAAACCACTATCTACTCTACACAGAATATAAAGACCCATAGGGCTATATAGTATAGAAAACACTATCTACTCTACACAGAATATAAAGACCCATAGGGCTATATAGTATAGAAAACTATCTACTCTACACTACCCATCTACACTAGAATATAAAGACCCATAGGGCTATATAGTATAGAAACCACTATCTACTCTACACAGAATATAAAGACCCATAGGGCTATATAGTATAGAAAACACTATCTACTCTACACAGAATATAAAGACCCATAGGGCTATATAGTATAGAAACCACTATCTACTCTACACAGAATATAAAGACCCATAGGGCTATATAGTATAGAAAACACTATCTACTCTACACAGAATATAAAGACCCACTATATAGTATAGAAAACACTATCTACTCTACACAGAATATAAAGACCCATAGGGCTATATAGTATATATCTAACACAGAATATAAAGACCCATAGGGCTATATAGTATAGAAAACAGAATATAAAGACACTATCTACTATAGAAAACACTACTAGAATATAAAGACCCATAGGGCTATATAGTATAGAAAACACTATCTACTCTACACAGAATATAAAGACCCATAGGGCTATATAGTATAGAAAACACTATCTACTCTACACAGAATATAAAGACCCATAGGGCTAGTATAGAAACCACTATCTACTCTACACAGAATATAAAGACTAGGGCTATAGTATAGAAAACACTATCTACTCTACACAGAATATAAAGACCCATATAAAGACCCATAGGGGGCTATATAGTATAGAAATAAAGACCACTATCTACTCTACCCATAGGGCTATATAGTATAGAAAACACTATCTACTCTACACAGAATATAAAGACCCATAGGGCTATATAGTATAGAAAACACTATCTACTCTACACAGAATATAAAGACCCATAGGGCTATATAGTATAGAAACCACTATCTACTCTACACAGAATATAAAGACCCATAGGGCTATATAGTATAGAAACCACTATCTACTCTACACAGAATATAAAGACCCATAGGGCTATATAGTATAGAAAACACTATATATATAGTATAGAAACCACTATCTACTCTACACAGAATATAAAGACCCATAGGGCTATATAGTATAGAAACCACTATACTCTACAAAGACCCATAGAAAAAAGACCCATAGGGCTATATAGTATAGAAAACACTATCTACTCTACACAGAATATAAAGACCCATAGGGCAGAATATAAAGACCCATAGGGCTATATAGTATAGAAAACACTATCTACTCTACACAGAATATAAAGACCCATAGGGCTATATAGTATAGAAACCACTATCTACTCTACACAGAATATAAAGACCCATAGGGCTATATAGTATAGAAAACACTATCTACTCTACACAGAATATAAAGACCCATAGGGCTATATAGTATAGAAAACACTATCTACTCTACACAGAATATAAAGACCCATAGGGCTATATAGTATAGAAAACACTATCTACTCTACACAGAATATAAAGACCCATAGGGCTATATAGTATAGAAAACACTATCTACTCTACACAGAATATAAAGACCCATAGGGCTATATAGTATAGAAAACACTATCTACTCTACACAGAATATAAAGACCCATAGGGCTATAGAATATAAAGAAAACACTATCTACTCTACACAGAATATAAAGACCCATAGGGCTATATAGTATAGAAAACACTATCTACTCTACACAGAATATAAAGACCCATATATAGAACTCTACACCCATAGGGCTATATCTACTCTAGAATATAAAGACCCATAGGGCTATATAGTATAGAAACCACTATCTACTCTACACAGAATATAAAGACCCATAGGGCTATATAGTATAGAAAACCACTATCTAGACCCATAGGGCTATATAGTATAGAAAACACTATCTACTCTACACAGAATATAAAGACCCATAGGGCTATATAGTATAGAAAGGGCACTATCTACTCTACACAGAATATAAAGACCCATAGGGCTATATAGTATAGAAAACACTCTACACAGAATATAAAGACCCATAGGGCTACTATCTACACAGAATATAAAGACCCATAGGGCTATATAGTATAGAAAACACTATCTACTCTACACAGAAATAAAGACCCATAGGGCTATATAGTATAGAAAACACTATCTCTACACAGAATATAAAGACCCATAGGGCTATATAGTATAGAAAACACTATCTACTCTACACAGAATATAAAGACCCATAGGGCTATATAGTATAGAAAACACTATCTACTCTACACAGAATATAAAGACCCATAGGGCTATATAGTATAGAAAACACTATCTACTCTACACAGAATATAAAGACCCATAGGGCTATATAGTATAGAAATAAAGACACTATCTACTCTACACAGAATATAAAGACCCATAGGGCTATATAGTATATAGAAAACACTATCTACTCTACACAGAATATAAAGACCCATAGGGCTATATAGTATAAAAACACTATCTACTCTACACAGAATATAAAGACCCTATAGAATATAAAGACCCATAGGGCTATATAGTATAGAAAACACTATCTACTCTACACAGAAATAAAGACACTATCTACTCTACACAGAATATAAAGACCCATAGGGCTATATAGTATAGAAAACACTATCTACTCTACACAGAATATAAAGACCCATAGGGCTATATAGTATAGAAACACTATCTACTACTCAGAATACACCCATAGGGCTATATAGTATAGAAACTCAGAATATAAAGACCCATAGGGCTATATAGTATAGAAAACACTATCTACTCTACACAGAATATAAAGACCCATAGGGCTATATAGTATAGAAAACACTATCTACTCTACACAGAATATAAAGACCCATACTCTACACAGGGCTATATAGTATAGAAACCACTATCTACTCTACACAGAATATAAAGACCCATAGGGCATATAGTATAGAAACCACTATACTCTAACAGAATATAAAGACCCATAGGGCTATATAGTATAGAAAACACTATCTACTCTACACAGAATATAAAGACCCATAGGGCTATATAGTATAGAAAACCACTATCTACTCTACACAGGCTATATAGTATAAAGAAAACACTATCTACTCTACACAGAATATAAAGACCCATAGGGCTATATAGTATAGAAAACACTATCTACTCTACACAGAATATAAAGACCCATAGGGCTATATAGTATAGAAAACACTATCTACTCTACACAGAAATAAAGACCCATAGGGCTATATAGTATAGAAACCACTATCTACTCTACACAGAATATAAAGACCCATAGGGCTATATAGTATAGAAAACACTATCTACTCTACACAGAATATAAAGACCCATAGGGCTATATAGTATAGAAACCACTATCTACTCTACACAGAATATAAAGACCCATAGGGCTATATAGTATAGAAAACACTATCTACTCTACACAGAATATAAAGACCCATAGGGCTATATAGTATAGAAAACACTATCTACTCTACACAGAATATAAAGACCCATAGGGCTATATAGTATAGAAACCACTATCTACTCTACACAGAATATAAAGACCCATAGCTATATAGTATAGCTATATAGTATAGAAATATAGTATAGAAACCACTATCTACTCTACACAGAATATAAAGACCCATAGGGCTATATAGTATAGAAACCACTATCTACTCTACACAGAATATAAAGACCCATAGGGCTATATAGTATAGAAAACACTATCTACTCTACACAGAATATAAAGACCCATAGGGCTATATAGTATAGAAACCACTATCTACTCTACACAGAATATAAAGACCCATAGGGCAGATAGTATAGAAAACACTATCTACTCTACACAGAATATAAAGACCCATAGGGCTATATAGTATAGAAACTATCTACTCTACACAGAATATAAAGACCCATAGGGCTATATAGTATAGAAAACACTATCTACTCTACACAGAATATAAAGACCCATAGGGCTATATAGTATAGAAAACACTATCTACTCTACACAGAATATAAAGACCCATAGGGCTATATAGTATAGAAAACACTATCTACTCTACACAGAATATAAAGACCCATAGGGCTATATAGTATAGAAACATCTATCTACCCATAGGGCTATATAGTATAGAAAACACTATCTACTCTACACAGAATATAAAGACCCATAGGGCTATATAGTATAGAAAACACTATCTACTGTACACAGAATATAAAGACCATCATAGGGCTATATAGTATAGAAAACACTATCTACTCTACACAGAATATAAAGACCCATAGGGCTATATAGTATAGAAACCACTATCTACTCTACACAGAATATAAAGACCCATAGGGCTATATAGTATAGAAAACACTATCTACTCTACACAGAATATAAAGACCCATAGGGCTATATAGTATAGAAAACACTATCTACTCTACACAGAATATAAAGACCCATAGGGCTATATAGTATAGAAAACACTATCTACTCTACACAGAATATAAGGACCCATAGAAAAGTCCATAGTAGTGTCTATATCCTGTTCCCCTTTCTTTTTCCCCCTCCAATTTACAATACATTTGTTTCCCTGACATCAACAGTGAAATATTCTCTCTTATAAACTGGGTCGTTCAAACACTGAATGCTGATTGGCTGAAAGCCGTGATATATCAGACCATATACCACGGGTATGACAAAACATTTATTTTTACTGCTCTAATTACGTTGTTAACCAGTTTTTAATAGCAATAAGGCACCTCGGGTGTTTGTGATTTATAGCCAATATACCACGGATAATGGCTGTGTCCTAAGAACAGCCCTTAGCCGTGGTATATTGGCCATATACCACACCCCCTCGGGCCTTATTGCTTAAGTCTACATTCCTCTTTTAACCTAGAAGACTCAATATCATGTGGTTCTTTTCTCCCTGTCATAGCTAGATTTACATTTAGCTGTGATGGGTCAGAATGTTAGGTCCAGTTACTCCTGGGTATGTTTGCTGATTCACTGCTCCCCTTTTATGAGGTATGAAACCTGGAATCCTCTCTGTGTGTGATGACAACCGCTGTGTGCTTTTAACAGTGATTCGGCACTGTGGCGTGGTGAGCTGCTTCCTATCACGCTGTCTCTCTTAACACTGTGACCCCTGACCTGTGACTCGCCACTGTTGGGTCCGCCAATAATGACATCACAGCGTTTTGAATGAAAACACTTGAATTGTGCCAGACGTCCTTGCATGCTTCTCGCTCCTTCTTCCTCTCTCTCTCGGGCTGTTCCCGGCCTTGCAAAGAATTCTGGGATGTGGGCCAAACCCTGCAGTGTGCTTCCTCACCCTAAAAGATGGGAACCCAAACCACTAAATGAGCTCAAGACTATAAAAGTGTGGAGATCCTTAGCTAAGTCGTATAGGAAACATACATTCAATTGTGTCGTATGGAACGAGAGCCACTGGACTGCACCATTCATCATAGTCATTCAGTCTGGTGGATTTAGCCGAGTGTGAGACCCATCATCTGATCTGAAGTCAGCTTCCCTTAACATAAACTGGCCTTGGACCAGTCCTTAAGGGCGTGAAGTAAGCATGCCGCATAGCCCTAGAGCCAATGTCTCCTTCTTCCTGACTGTTGGGAACTAACAGATGCCTCGTCGCACGCTACAATATTAGAAACACTTGTGTGTGCGTGTGTGTGTGTGTGTGCCAGGGAAGGGGGCGAGCAGTGCTTGGCCCTCGAGATGTGGTCAGTTCAGTGTGGCTGATATAAGGCTAGCGTGCTAGCAAAATGTAAACACTCCACAATGTATACTGTAAGCTAGCCTTCAAACTCTAGCAAAGCCTGTCTGCTCCAATTGACTCTGACCAGGACTACCTCTGCTAATACCACTACCATGTGTTCAACAGGAGTGGAGTCAAAGAGCAATGTGGCTAAGGGGTTAGCGACACCCGCGCTCTCGGGTTTTTCGAGTTTGAAACTTCAAAGCTAGTTTGGGAAGGCTCTGAATAGCATTACTGTTTCACTTCATTCTCTCTCCCTTTGGACTTTTGTTGGTGGCCTGTCAACTGTACCACTTTCCTATAGTGTTAAATACACGGGGCAGTTCTGACACAGCTGGTGTTAAAGTGTGTGTGTTTGTTTGTTTCAGAGTGTCCAAGCAGCAGCGTGTGTGGTTTCCCCCTGAGTGGCTACCTGAGGGAGCAGTCCTGGTTCTGTGGCAGAAATGCCAGGATGTCGGCGTGTCTGGTGAGCCTGACTCACCTTAGGTGACAGATATTTAGCCAACTGTCATTTCATGTCCTTAAAACAAGTCTAAATGAGGCTCAGTAGTGTGTGTGGCCTCCAAGTGCCTGTATGACCTCCCTACAACGCCTGGGCATGCTCCTGATGAGGTGGCGGATGGTCTCCTGAGGGATCTCCTCCCAGACCTGGACTAAAGCATCCGCCAACTCCTGGACAGTCTGTGGTGCGAGACATGATGGAGCGAGACATGATGTCCCAGATGTGCTCAATTGGATTCATATCTGGGGAACGGGCGGGCCAGTCCATAGCATCAATGCCTAACTCTTGCAGGAACTGCTGACACACTCCAGCCACATGAGGTCTAGCATTGTCTTGCATTAGGAGGAACCCAGGGCCAACCGCACCAGCATATGGTCTCACAAGGGGTCTGAGGATCTCATCTCGGTACCTAATGGCAGTCAGGCTACCTCTGGTGAGCACAAAGAAATGCCACTCCACACCATGACTGACCCACCGCCAAACCGGTCATGCTGGAGGATGTTGCAGGCAGCAGAACGTTCTCCACGGCGTCTCCAGACTCTGTCACGTCTGTCACATGTGCTCAGTGTGAACCTGCTTTCATCTGTGAAGAGCACAGGGCGCCAGTGGTGATTTTGCCAATCTTGGTGTTCTCTGGCAAATGCCAAACGTCCTGCACGGTGTTGGGCTGTAAGCACAACCCCCACCTGTGGACGTCGGGCCCTCATACCACCCTCATGGAGTCTGTTTCTGACCTTTTGAGCAGACACATGCACATTTGTGGCCTGCTGGAGGTAATTTTGCAGGGCTCTGGCAGTGCTCCTCCTGCTCCTCCTTGCACAAAGGCGGAGGTAGTGGTCCTGCTGCTGGGTTGTTGCCCTCCTACAGCCTCCTCCACGTCTCCTGATGTACTGGCCTGTCTCTTGGTAGCCCCTCCATGCTCTGGACACTACGCTGACAGACACAGCAAACCTTCTTGCCACAGCTCGCATTGATGTGCCATCCTGGATGAGATGCACTACCTGAGCCACTTGTGTGGGTTGTAGACTCCGTCTCATGCTACCACTAGAATGAAAGCACCGCCAGCATTCAAAAGTGACCAAAACATCAGCCAGGAAGCATAGGGACTGAGAAGTGGTCTGTGGTCACCACCTGCAGGAACCACTCCTTTATTGGGGGTGTCTTGCTAATTGCCTATAATTTCCACCTGTTGTCTATTCCATTTGCACAACAGCATGTGCAATTTATTGTCAATCAGTGTTGCTTCCTAAGTGGACAGTTTGATTTCACAGAAGTGTGATTGACTTGGAGTTACATTGTGTTTAAGTGTTCCCTTTATTTTTTTGAGCAGAGTATATATATGAAATGACCACTGGACAGAAATATAAAGGCAACATGTAATGTGTTGGTCCCATGTTTCTTGAGCTGAAATATCTCAGATTTTGTACATACTTTTGTTTACATCCCTGTTAGTGACCATTTCTCCTTTGCCAAGATAATCCATCAACCTGACAGGTGTGGCATATCAAGAAGCTTATTAAACAGCATGATCATTACACAGGTACACCTTGTGCTGAGGACAATAAAAGGCCACTCTAATATCTGCAGTTTTGTCACACAACACAATGCCACTGATGTCTCAAGTTGAGGGAGCGTGCAATTGGCATGCTGACTGCAGGAATGTCCACCAGAGCTGTTGCCAGAGAATTTAATGTTAATTTCTCTACCATAATCCGCCTCCAACGTCGTTCTAGAGAATTTGACAGTACGTCCAACCGGCCTCACAACTGCAGACCACATGTATGGCGTTGCATATGCGAGCTAATGGGTTTGCTAATGTCAACATTGTGAACAGAGTGCCCCATGGTGGCAGTGGGGTTATGGTATGGGCAGGCATAAGCTATGGGCAACAAACACAATTTCATTTTATCAACGGCAATTTGAATACACAGAGATATCATGATGAGATCCTGAGGCCCATTGGTGTACCATTCATCCGCCACCATCACCTCATGTTTCAGCATGATAATGCGTGTCGCAAGGATCTGTACACAATTCCTGGAAGCTGAAAATTCCCAGTTCTGGCCTGCATACTCACCAGACATGTCACCCATTGAGCATGTTTGGGATGCTCTGGATTGATGTGTACGACAGCGTGTTCCTGTTCCCGCTAATATCCAGCAACTTCGGACATCCATTGAAGAGGAGTGGGACAACATTCCACAGGCCACAATTAACAGCCTGTTCAACTCTATGTGAAGGAGATGTGTCGCGCTGTATGAGGCAAATGGTCACACCAGATACTGACTGGTTTTCTAATCCTCAGCCCTACTTTGTTTTGAAGGTATCTGTGACCAACAGATACATATCTTTATTCCCAGTCATGTGAAATCCATAGACGAGGGCCTAATTTATTTATTTGAATTGATTTCTTTATATATGAACTGTAACTCAGTAAAATCTTTGAAATTGTTGCATGTTGCATTTTACATTTTTGTTCAGTATATATTTCTGTCAGCAATGCATTCGCTTTAACGCACCATCTGTCAACTAGACAGTATAGTTGAGGGCACTATAAGGTTAGGTTGTGCCACAGTATTGACGTTTTAGTGCCCACAACTGTTCAATGCTGTACAGTTGGTCCTCAGTCTGTTATTGTCGTGAGACTAACTCACTGATATCTTCTACCTTTTGAGTACCACATGTTGTAAGAGCAACGTAACGTTTTTAACTCTGTGACCCCAGGGAGAGTCCATTCATGGGGTCCTAATAAATACTGAATACTTAATAACATTTCACTTTATTTTCTCTTGTTCAGGCTTTGGAGAGAGTTGCCAAGGGCCAAGGGGTAAGTACTGTATACATGTATATCAATACATTGGACACATTTGGCCAAACTACAGTTCAATGAGTTGTCTGTGTGAGAATGACATCATGCAATCACAGTTCAATGAGTTTTTTTGGTTGCTACAAATTTGTGCCCCACAAAGATAATCAAAGCTGATCAATTGAATGATTCCATCAACTGGCCACGTGTGTTTCCCAGACGCGACAGATCCTGTTTTTATTTTCTACGTTCCAGAGCAAGTGGATACGGATGCCTTAGAGCACACTGTTCTCATACTTCTCCAGGGTCTTTCACATACAATAAGGCCTGATTGAGACTTACAATACTATAGATATTTGAGCCGCCGACCTTAGATTGCGTCCCAAGTGGCACCCTATTCCCTATATAGTGCACTACTTTTGACAAGGGCCCATAGGGCTCTGGTCAAAAGTAGTGCACTTTATAGGGAATAGACTGCCACCAGGGACGTTAGTGTACGGGGTCAAACCCGTTACACGATACCGCCTGGACCATTCATAAATAATTTTTCTGAATATTAATGTAATCACTAAGGGATGGGATTGCGTGCTTGCGTCCAACAACCAGTCTGATTGCACTCAGATCATATGTTGAGTTTGGTATAAGCATTGGGCATTGTCATAAAAACGTTTCCTCCAATGGGTTTTAATACACACCCTAATCACTGGCAGAGAATGAATGAATATCTCAAGAAAATGTCATGTTTTTTGTAAGCAAAGACAACATGGGATCTTTGATGATTTTCTGTCTCCACAGATTCAGATGGAGTCACTCTTCTATAGGGCCGTCCTCCATGTGATTCTAAGGGATCACTACAGCTCCTTTAAAAGGTAGGTTTGGTCTCCCTGGTTAGGGGACATCCAAAGCAGTAGGCTATACCAGACTACTGAGAGAGTCCAGGTGCCCCTGTCTTGGGGGTCTGCAGTACCGTTGACAAAACCTGTTAGCTTTTACTCTAGTGGCTTTTTACTGGCCCTCATTTTATGGTTTGTTGCCACTTTGTAAGAATCTCCACTTTCGCAAATTCATTCAGCTAGGATACAAAAACACACACTTCTGATGTGAAGATACAACAAGAGTATTCTCTACCCCTCTAGCTGAAGTTATGGTGAATAGTAATTTTGAACGTTGTAAGGAGCAGCCCACTATGTAAGATCGTCAGACTTCCTGAATGGGTTGTTGACTGCTGCTGGGTAAAGTAGAACAAGTGAAGAGGAATGATTGATCCTGGTGAAAACAGAACGGAGAAATCGACAGTTGGTCTTCTCAGCCCCATAGAGACAGAGGAGGTACCCTCTGTATTACACACACACACACACACACACACACACACACGATGACAACCTCACACCTCTCACTGACATGTCTATCCCCGTAGCCTACAGGACATTGGGTCCCTCGCTGAGTGAAATCAGGATCCTATTAATGGACCACCTCTCTACTACTGTTTCACTTTGGTTGCCAGGGTGTTGTAGCGTAGCGTAGCAAGGGAGGAGAAATAAGAGAGGGAAGAGGAGAATCGGATGCCTATGACTTAATATACACTGGTAGGTTAATTTCAGCGATGGTGATTTGGGGGTTGAAAGAGCTGTCTTCACGTGTGTGTGTCATTGGCAGCGAGAAGCGTGTGGGGAATGTCTACTCCAAGGCCACCTCGTTCGTGGACTACGTCTGGAGAGCCCTCCGGAGGCTGGAGCTGGATGAGTCAAAGGTCAGTGATGGGAGATATCACAATATTAGGGCGTTTTGGGAACAGACTTGGGAATGTTCTTCAGAGCAACACATCCTCAGGGGGAATCCCACACTGCTGCTTTGGACACCAGGCAAGCAACCCATAATGGATTTGGGGTAAAAAAATAAAAAACACAACAACGTATTCTTGGCGTAAGATGTGAAATCCCGTCGAGAGGACAAGCTTTTAGCATAGCTCTGTACAATTGAACTGAGCGTAACGATTATCTGTAATGGTACCTGAAATCCCAGTACAGTTGAACATCTTTGGTTGCGCTAAACCATCTTTGAAACTGACACATGGAATCGAAAGGGCTCTTTAGAAATGGATAAGTTGTGTGATATGCACCTAGAGTACTGTGTGATCATGGGTACGGCATTGTTAAACAAACAGCGAGTGCAGGGATTAGGGAATATGTCTCAACTGGCTCCCTCGAGTTGTTCTATAAATGAGAGATTTGTTGCTCGTAAAGCCTGGGATTAAAAGTGTTCAATGGGTTGTGTGTCACCACTCTCATGTTACTCACCTATCACCTCACATGACCCTGCTCTGTCTCTTAACACTTCCCACATTCTTCTCTTCATCCCTCCCTCCCTCTCTCTCCCATCTCTCCCTCCTCCATCTCTCTTTCACTACCTCTTCTCTTCATCCCTCCCTCCCTCTCTCCCATCTCTCCATCCTCCATCTCTCTTTCACTACCTCTTCTCTTCATCCCTCCCTCCCTCTCTCTCCCATCTCTCCCTCCTCCATCTCTCTTTCACTACCTCTTCTCTTCATCCCTCCCTCCCTCTCTCTCCCATCTCTCCCTCCTCCATCTCTCTTTCACTACCTCTTCTCTTCATCTCTCCCTCCCTCTCTCTCCCATCTCCCTCCCTCCTCCATCTCTCTTTCACTACCTCTTCTCTTCATCCCTCCCTCCCTCTCTCTCCCATCTCTCCCTCCTCCATCTCTCTTTCACTACCTCTTCTCTTCATCCCTCCCTCCCTCTCTCTCCCATCTCTCCCTCCTCCCTCTCTCTTTCACTACCTCTTCTCTCCCTCCTTCCTTCCCTCTCTACCAGCTCTCTGACGGTGTCATACAGAGTTACCACGACACATACCGACCCAGGATGGTTGAGATGGAGGCCTTTAACATGGTAGGTCCCAACTGGGATACTATAGCACTACTACCTAGAGGAAGTATCATCACTCTGAATGAATGGCTCACACAGGAGCATTGCTTCTCTTTGTCCAGCACTTTCTATTTTGGAGTGGTTATTAAGCCTTATTAAACTTGGTTTACGTTTACACAACTCCCTCAATGACTTGTGTAAACTCTACTCTGTGTAAATCATCTGGCAAAAAAAAGTGATATTTTTACTGTCCTCGGGCTGCTAATGAAAGCTAGTTTTGAAATCAGAGGGGTTCTATTTGAATGACATTACAACAGCCCTGCCCTGCTCTGCTTTGATACGGTGCCTAGTTGTATTCCGTTGGATCCCATAGTGTTGAAGTACACTTCACAGAAGTACACTTAAAACGAGTGTTACTGACCTGCTTCCTGTGTTTACCCAGCTGAAGGTGACTTTGGCTCCCTGCATCGAGGGTCTGATTCTCCTGGACCGCCTCTGCTACCTGAAAGAGCAGGTACAGAAACAGCCTAAACCACTGTGGCACACAGCAGACTTAGGATGCATCTCACTAGTCTAATGTGGCTGCCTCTCCTTGTCTCCTTCATATGCACTGATCTGAATAGGGATCGGTGAGACTAAAATGGTGGATGTCTACTGGGGATTTGCTTTCACCTGTCCAGTTCCTACAGGTCTGTGCAGATCCCTCCAACCTGTGGTCACACACAGACACACATAGACACACACAGACAAACACACACAGACACACACTAACCCACACAGACACACACTAACCCACACAGACACATGCAGGCCAGATATAGTGGTCCGGTCCCTATGACTTCAAACGGCCGCTGCGCGACACCAAACATCTCTTTTCCTCATTGTCCCATAATTACCCGTGTCTGGTTCCCCATAGCTAAGTAGTGGGTGAAAACATGACCTCAGCCGCCAGACCAATGGAGGGAACTATTGTTTCTCCCTCCCAGCTACAAACAGAGGAGGTCTGGGTCTGGAATGCACATTGTCTGGCTAATTGCTATGGGGTGTGTTCATTGATTCACAATGTGATAGGACAAAAAGGAGAAGGATTCTTGGAGTGTGGTTTTAGTGGCTTTCACTGCTACAGAGAGGCTTTCACTGCTACACCGTTCAGGCCTGGTCCCAGATCTGTTTGTGCTATATATGCAACATTGACCATAGAAGTTGGCTATATAGCACAAACAGATTTGAGACCAGCCAAATACTGTACCTGGTTAGCTGTTCCATTAATATTTTCTCAGAAGGGATTTTGGATGACGTGGTTATGTAGACTATTAGTTGTCTTTGGTCCATCTCTTTAAAGTGATACAGTGGTGTGGCCCTTAGAATGGTTGAGCTATTTACTGAATGACTTGGTACGTGTCATTTAAGGGCCCTAAACTCAGCTCCTATAAATGCTGTATGTTTATCCATAGGTCTTGATGATTTGCTTGTCCCAAACATTAAAGGAGCTTTGCGACTCGTTACATTTCCCCGACGACAGATCACTGAAGTCGGGAGAAATCAGAGAGGATGCCATTAGGGTTGAGTTCGCGCTGTGGAGAGTTTGAAGTGTCCCCCTTATTACAGACCAGGGGTGTAACTTCATACCGTTGTACCCCGGCCAAAACTGAACTGAGCTATCTAAGTTTGATGCCTTGTACAAAAGTGTTCCCTAACAGGAATATGTAACAGAAATGGATTAGAATGCAGATTATTTTTCCAAGTTCAACCAAGTGTCCACACTCAGAATGACACACATACTGTGTGTGAGCGTGCATGTGGTGGTCAGTGCAGACTGTTGATTTAGCTTTGTACAAAAGCATAGCTCTCAGTGCAGGCCTACCAATCACATGGTGCCATAATTGGTCAGTATCTGTAAGGTATCAAGCCAGACTGTGTTCAAACATAAAGACAGTATTCAAACATGCTGCTTCCAGCCTGTCAGAGTCCACCTAACACAATATTTGCACAGATGTGACTACTCGAGGGAAACGTTACAAAGATATTTTACAGGGGAGAGAACAGTTCTCATCTGAGGCCCCTCACGGTGTGGTTCAAAGACAAACTCTGCGGTGCGGTGGTGTGTCTTGGGAGGGGGGTGTGTCTTTGACGTTGTTTTCAAACTGTTTTTGTTCTTCTTGTCGTTGATGTGTGTTACAGGAAGACGTGGCGTTCTCCACTCTGGTGCAGCTCTTTGATCCACTGTTGTCGCCGCGCTGTTACGGAGTTGTCGGAGTGAAGGCACCTGGGATGGAGTTGTCAGAGTGAAGGCACCTGGGATGGAGTTGTCAGAGTGAAGGCACCTGGGATGGAGTTGTCAGAGTGAAGGCACCTGGGATGGAGTTGTCAGAGTGAAGGCACCTGGGATGGAGTTGTCAGAGGTGGGATGGAGTTGTCAGGGAGTGAAGGCACCTGGGATGGAGTTGTCAGAGTGAAGGCACCTGGGATGGAGTTGTCAGAGTGAAGGCACCTGGGATGGAGTTGTCAGAGGAGTGAAAGGCACCTGGGATGGAGTTGTCAGAGTGAAGGCACCTGGGATGGAGTTGTCAGAAGGCACCTGGGATGGAGGCACCTGGGATGGAGTTGTCAGAGTGAAGGCACCTGGGATGGAGTTGTCAGAGTGAAGGCACCTGGGATGGAGTTGTCAGAGTGAAGGCACCTGGGATGGAGTTGTCAGAGTGAAGGCACCTGGGACGGAGTTGTTGAAGTGAAGGCACCTGGGATGGCATCATAGAGTTCTTGGAGATGGGACAAACTGCATTTCCTGCCATTTGTATGTTTTATTTTATTCAATTTGCTGACCATGATTTTAGCAAGGATTTAATGTGATTATGTACTGCTTACTCAGTCATGTACAGATGTGGGAATGCGATCATTGTTTAGTGTTTTCTCTACTTTTGCCTTCTCTGGTTTCTGCCAGTCATACTGTACTATGGGGTGTACTATACCATATTGTATTAATAAATCATTTTTAGAAGATAAAAAAGTTCCTGGTGTGTTTCTGCTCTTTTCCCACCACGGCTGGTCTTGCTCTGAGTTCCTGCCTTAGAGGACCAAACATTAAAACCACGTGGTTAAATCACCTGTAAAACATCTCTCCTTCCCTCCCTCATTTCTCAGCTCTTACCTCTGTCTTTTATTGATTTATTTATACTGAACAAATATAGAAATGCAACACGCAACAATTTCAACGATTTTACTGAGTTACGGTTCATATAAGGAAATCAGTCAATTGAACTAAATAAATTAGTCCATGGATTTCACATGAATGTGCAGAGGTCCAGCCATTGGTGGGCCTTGGAGGGCATAGGTCCACCCACTGGGGAGCCAGGCCCAGCAAATCATTTTATCATTTATCTTTATTACAGACAGAAATACTCCTCAGCAACCCCCCACCCTCCCTCAGACAATCCCACCGGTGAGGAAGCTGGATGTGGAGCTTTTGTGAGCGTTTTTAATTTGCACCCTTATGCAGACATTGCTCCACCCACATCTAGCACCCGATGTCACAGGAAGGCTAAAAAGATTATCAAGGACGACAAGCACCCGAGCCACTGCCTGTTCACCCCGCTACCATCCAGAAGGCAAGGTCAGTACAGCTGCATCAAAGCTGGGACAGAGAGACTGAAAAACAGCTTTTATCTCAAGGCCATCAGACTGTTAAACAGCCATCACTAGCACAGAGAGGCGGCTACCTACATACAGACTTGAAATCCTTGGCCACTTTAATAAATAATAATGCCACTTTAATAATGTTTACATATCTTGCATTACTCATCTCGTATGTATTTACTTTATTCTATATCTATTGCATCTTAGCCTATGCTACTCGGTCATTGGTCATCCATATATTTACATATTCTTATTCCGTTCCTTTTCTTAGATTTTTGTGTGTTAGGTATTTGTTGTGGAATTGTTAGATGACTTGTTAGATATTGCTGCACTGTCGGAATTAGAAGCACAAGCATTTCGCTACACTCACAATAACATCTGCTAACCATGTGTATGTGACCACAAACATTTGATTTGATTTGATCTGTTCCGTGCATAGAATGGGGTTGGAGTCAAGGAAAAATAAACATGTGTTCCTCACAAATATAACAATGGGCATTACATAAATATTCTAATAAAGTGTGTACATAAAACGCCTGTAAAACCACAACGAGGACATCGACCTATCAAGTAAGTTCTGATAAATCATTGGGTACAGTGCAGGAGTGATGAACGACAAGGCATTAGTTCTTGTTCACATTTAAAACATAACATGCATGGGCATTGTATCATTTACACTTTTGGGGAATAATGTCTGGAGGGTGAAAATCCCAAAACATTCTCTTTTCCTCAGAGTATTATTTATATCACCTGTCTGATATCTTGACTTTCTCTATGCCACAAAACCTAAAGGTAGAAATGTCATGTTTTAGGTCATTAAAATGTATTGTGACAATTTAACTTTTACGTTCACTAATTCTCTGTTTGAGAGAATGAGAGGTTTTTTCCTATATAATGTGACCCACATTGACATTTAATCATGTAGATAACATGGGTGGAGAAGCATGTCAAAATGTCATTTTTTTGCAACCTTTTTCCATATGTGGGTGGCAGAAGATTTCACAGCTCATTATATTGTTGCACTGTGCGCAGCCTCTGCATTTATAGCTACCATTCAGAAGAGGGCGTAAAAGAGCCTGGCTCATTTTCGTTTGTGGCTGGCAGTTGGCATGGACCAACTTGTCGCGTAAATTGCTACCTCTCCTATATACTATAAGTGGCAAAATTCTGCTGGCAAAGCTGGGTCTGATGATAAAACATGCCAATGTTCCTCGACAGCATCTCCCACTTTGCGAGAGTTCAAAGTATCTGTGGAGCCCCACAAAAGGACGTTATTACAGACAGACAAATACTCCTCAGCACCCCTCCCTCAGACGATCCTGCAGGTGAAGAAGCTGGATGTGGAGGTCCTGGATGTAATGTCAAATTCTCTCAAACAACGTTGGAGGCAATTTATAGTAGAGCAAAGGAACATTCAATTATTTGGCAACAGCTCGAGTGGACATTTCTGCAGTCAGAATGCCAATTGCGCGCTCCCTCAAAACTTGAGATATCTGTGGCAAAACTGCACATTTTAGAGTGGCCTTTTATTGTACCTAGCACAAGGTGCACCTGTGTAATGATCATGCTGTATAATCAGCTTCTTGATATGCCACACCTGTCAGGTGGATGGATTATCTGGGCAAATGAGAAATGGTCACTAACAGGGATGTAAACCAATGTGTGCACAACATTTGAGAGAAATAACCTTTTTGTGCATAGGGAACATTTCTGGGATAATTGTTCTTCAGCACATGAAACATGGGACCAACATTTTACATGTTGCGTTTCTGTTTTTGTTCAGTGTATGTCTTTGAGAGGCTGTTGTGTCCATGCCTTCCTCTAAGTACATATTAACTGCTCTGTATACCCTCTACACTAATGACTGCCAACTGAAACATATTTGGGGGACAATGAAATTGTATTGAATTTGAGGGAACAATAGCTAGGGGCTGGTTAGGGGGCCAGGATTCTCAGATTGGGATTGAGCAGTTTACCCTCCCCCACCTGTCGCCCCTGATAGGGAGGTCTGGAAACCCCATCAGCCAGGTCCTAACCAGGGGGAGCAGCGGAACGACTGAACAGAACAGGGGGCAAGAGGCACCCTCGACCCCTTTCAGTCCTCTGTCGTTTCCATCTTTTCATAAATCACTCCCACTTTCAATCTTTCCTTTTGAAGGCTGGTGCACTTCAGTACAGCCATGAATCAGGATAGTGGAAAGTACACATACACTTGAAGCAAAGGAACAAGGACAGTACCCAGTAAGCAACAATCATTGCAGGATTACTGTGGTCCATTATAACTAGCCTACAGTATGTGTTTTTTACAGCAGGAAGGAATAACTGCAGCTAAAGTGATTAAATGAGGGGAGCTCATTGCTGGCTTCTTTTATTCAACATCCCCCAGTAAGACTTCAACACCCCCCCCCAGTAAGACTTCACCCCCCAGTAAGACTTCAACACCCCCCAGTAAGACTTCAACACCCCCCCAGTAAGACTTCAACACCCCCCCCCAGTAAGACTTCAACACCCCCCCCCCAGTAAGACTTCAACACCCCCCCCCCAGTAAGACTTCAACAACAACCCGGTAAGACTTCAACACCCCCCAGTAAGACTTCAACACCCCCAGTAAGACTTCAACACCCCCAGTAAGACTTCAACACCCCCCCAGTAAGACTTCAACACACCCCCAGTAAGACTTCAACACACCCCCAGTAAGACTTCAACACCCCCAGTAAGACTTCAAACTTCAACAATCCCCAGTAAGACTTCAACAACCCAGTAAGACTTCAACACCCCCAGTAAGACTTCAAACTTCAACCCCCCAGTAAGACTTCAACACCCCCAGTAAGACTTCAACACCCCCAGTAAGACTTCAACACCCCCAGTAAGACTTCAACACCCCCAGTAAGACTTCAACACCCCCCAGTAAGACTTCAACACCCCCCAGTAAGACTTCAACACACCCCCAGTAAGACTTCAACACCCCCAGTAAGACTTCAACACCCCCAGTAAAACTTCAACACCCCGCAGTAAGACTTCAACACCCCACAGTAAGACTTCACCCCCCAGTAAGACTTCAACACCCCCCAGTAAGACTTCAACACCCCCAGTAAGACTTCAACACCCCCAGTAAAGACTTCAACACCCCCAGTAAGACTTCAACACCCCCAGTAAGTAAGACTTCAACACCCCAGTAAGACTTCAACACACCCCAGTAAGACTTCAACACCCCCAGTAAGACTTCAACTTCAACAATCCCCAGTAAGACTTCAACACCCCCAGTAAGACTTCAACACCCCCAGTAAGACTTCAAGACCACCCCTGCAGTAAAGTGACTTCAACACCCCCACAGTAAGACTTCAACACCCCCAGTAAGACTTCAACACCCCCAGTAAGACTTCAACACCCCCCAGTAAGACTTCAACACCCCCCAGTAAGACTTCAACACCCCCAATAAGACTTCAACACCCCCCAGTAAGACTTCAACACCCCCAAAAGACTTCAACATCCCCCAGTAAAACTTCAACACCCCCACAGTAAGACTTCAACACCCCACAGTAAGACTTCAATACCCCCCAGTAAGACTTCAACATCCCCCAGTAAGACTTCAACACCCCCCAGTAAGACTTTAACACCCCCCAGTAAGACTTCAACACCCCCCAATAAGACTTCAACACCCCCCAGTAAGACTTCAACCCCCCCCAATAAGACTTCAACACCCCCCAATAAGACTTCAACACCCCCCAATAAGACTTCAACACCCCCCCCCCAATAAGACTTCAACACCCCCAATAAGACTTCAACACCCCCCAGTAAGACTTCAACACCCCCAGTAAGACTTCAACATCCCCCAGTAAGACTTCAACACCCCCCCAATAAGACGTCAACACCGCACCAGTAAGACTTCAACACCCCCCAGTAAGACTTTAACACTCCCAGTGGGGTGGCAGAGTAGCCTAGTGGTTAGAGCGTTGGACTAGTAACCGAAAGGTTGCAAGTTCAAACCCCTGAGCTGACAAGGTACAAATCTGTCATTCTGCCCCTGAACTAGGCCTTCATTGAAAATAAGAATTTGTTCTTAACTGACTTGCCTAGTAAAATAAAGGTAAAATAAAAAATAAATAAAACAACATCCCAGTAAGACTTCACCACCCCCAGTAAGACTTCAACAACCAGATTATATCAGTGGAAACACAAGCTCCTGTCTTGGAGGAGTCTGAGTTGAGAAAGAAATCCCAAGTGAACATGAGAAGATGAGAAAACTTATTTTCCTCAGAGCAGGACAGAGTGAGCTGAGCGTTCACTATTGTCCTGAAAGACCAGGGTCATTTCCTTTACGTTGCCATCAACACTCTAATTTGTCTCAGTCCTCATAGCTCTGTCATCGGAACTGCGTTCCGACTCTGTCTGCATCTTCAAATCCCAGGGCTTTATTTTTACCCCTGAAACAGATGAGGATGGAGAACCGAAGGCCTGTGGTATGTCTGTGCAGTGTTGAGGTCCTGCTCTGTGCACCGCGTTGACACTCCATACCAGTGGCCAAACCAGCTTACCCCGGCGGCCGTTGCTGGAGTAGTTCAAGATGTGAATGTGGCCGATTTATGACATCAACGTTGCAAGGTTCTCCGGGTTGTCTTGTGAGTCATGTTCTGTTGACCTGTCCTGCCACCAGCTCACACGCAACATGGACTGTACAGTATCGTACACACACACACACACACACACACACACACACACACACACACACACACACACACACACACACACACACACACACACACACACACACACACACACACACACACACACACACACACACACACACACACACACACACACACACACACACACACACACACACACACACACACACAGGAAACAGCCTCCATAAAAGAGAAACGTCTCAGTGAGAGCCATACCGCAATCGGCAATTGGTACAATTTCCTGACTTCACATGTAATGGGAAAGAGGAAAAAGGTTCAGGATATGGCGAAGGATGCACTGAGGACTACTGAGGGACAAAAATAGAGAGTGGATGGAAAACAGTCAAGACTCCCATCTCCGGCTGACTTTTCCTCTGTAAGATGGGATCAAGAGCAAACATCAGAGGAGGGAAAAATAGGGAGGAGACGAATGCATGCGCCAAGGATCTCTGTCACCACCTCGTGTCATCAACCATTCACACGCCACTGTTTGAGAAAAATCTTTCCATTTTAGTCACTTCTTGGCAAAACACCAGACACAAAGACCTGTCGACTCCTTCATTTGAAAAATCTGTTTGTGGTTCCTGCAGTGGAGCCACCTGCTGTGGAGTGGAGCCAGGATGCAACTTCGTTTTGCTATTGTCCAACTTCAGTAGCCTTCACTAAGTTTTTACAGTGTCGTTGCAATGTTTACCAAAAGACCTGGCTAATATAAATGTAATATGATTGAATGACTGACTGGACGGCATTTGTTACATTCAGCTACCTTCTCGGAGGATGATTCTGTTGCCCCATAGGGAGTGGGGAGAAGGAGGGGTTTCTGAGTGTGCAGTAGCTTTCGGGCTGTACTTTTGATCTGGCCAGTGCTCTCATCAGTTCATAAAGCTGTATTGAATTATTCAACTGAAGATAATTGAAAAGGTTATACTACACTCAGAAGCTATCTCTGCTATTTGAACATCAGCCATTGACTAATATCGTCAATGTCAGACATCAGTAGATACAGACCTAAGCCTGAACTGAGAATCAACATCAGATGAATGAAATATGTTGCTGACTACAGGATGAGGAGTCATCAACCAACTTGGTAACATGTTACTTGACACCCAGCGTCATAACACATTATAACCGTATCATAATATGTCATAACAGCTGATATAACTTGTTATAATATGATCATAACACTGTCATGACACATATATTTAGATCTGTTGTGACATATATTGCATTATTTTATGGCTGGTTATGACACCTACCACACAAGGCAAAACATTCCATGACACCATAGCCTACGTGTCAACAGTATGTTTATGTTATATAACATCTTTTTTTTAATTGACCATATTAAATTACCATTGTAATTGTGCACACATTGATGACGGTATGCACCTACCTCAGTGCTCTGTTGCTGATGGGATGAATGCAGAAGGGGATTTCAGGAGCAGGACAAGACACCCTCTTTTTGACAGATGACTGATATAAGGACATGTACAGTGCATTCTGAAAGTATTCAGACCCCTTCACTTTTTCCACATGTTGTTATGTTACAGCCTTATTCTAAAATGGATGAAATTGTTTTTCTTCCTCCTCCATCAATTTACACACAATACCCCATAATGACATTTACATACAGTAAGTATTCAGTCCCTTTACTTTGTTGAAGCACCTTTGGCAGCGATTACAGCCTTGAGTCTTCTTGGGTATGACGCTACAAGCATGTCACACCTGTATTTGGGGAGTTTCTCCCATTCTTCTCTGCAGATCCTCTCAAGCTCTGTCAGGTTGGATGGGGAGCGTTGCTGCACAGCTATTTTCAGGTCAAGTCCAGGCTCTGGCTGGGCCACTCAAGGACATTCAGAGACTTGTCCCGAAGCCCCTCCTGCATTGTCTTGGCTGTGTGTTTGGGGTTGTTGTCCTGTTGGAAGGTGAACCTTTCCCCCAGTCTGAGGTCCTGAGTGCTCTGGAGCAGGTTTTCATCAAGGATCTCTCTGTACTTTGTTCCATTCATCTTTCTCTCGGTCCTGACTAGTCTCCCAGTCCGCTGCCGCTGATAAACACCCCCACATCATGACGCTGCAACCACCATGCTTCACCGTAGGATGGTGCCAGGTTTCGTCCAGATGTGACGCTTGGCATCCAGGCCAAAGAGTTCAATCTTGGTTTCATTAGACCAGAGAATATTGGTTCTCATGGTCTGAGAGTCCTTTAGGTGCCTTTTGGCAAACTCCAAGCGGGCTGTCATCTGCCTTTTACTGAGGACGGGCTTCTGTCTGGCCACTCTGCCATAAAGGCCTGATTGGTGGAGTGCTGCAGAGATGGTTGTCCTTCTGGAAGGTTCTCCCATCTCCACAGAGGAACTCTGGAGGTCTGTTAGAGTGACAATCGCGGTCTTGGTCACCTCCCTGACCATGTCCCTTCTCTCCCGATTGCTCAGTTTGAGTGGCCAGCTCTAGGAAGAGTTTTGGTGGTTTCAAACTTCTTCCATTTAAGAATGATGGAGGTCACTGTGTTCTCAGGGTCCTTCAATGCTGCAGAAATGTATTGGTACCCTTCCCCAGATCTGTGCCTCAACACAATCCTGTCTCGAGCTCTACAGACAATTCCTTCGACCTCATGGCTTGGTATTTTCTCTGACATGCACTATCAACTGTGGGACCTTATATAGACAGGTGTGTGCCTTTCCAAATCAGGTTCAATCAATTGAATTGAACAAAGGTGGACTCCAATCAACTTGTAGAAACATCTCAAGGATGATCAACGGAAACAGGATGCACCTGAGCTCCTGTCACGCCCTGGTCTATATTTATTATGTTTATCTTCATTTATTGGGTCAGGCCAGGGTGTGACATGGGTTTATTTGTGGTTTGTTTCGTCTTGGGGTTGTGTGGGGTGTATAGCATAGTCTATGGCTGCCTGAGGCGGTTCTCAATCAGAGTCAGGTGATTATCGTTGTCTCTGATTGGGAACCATATTTAGGTAGCCATATTCTTTGAGTGTTTTCGTGGGTGATTGTTCCTGTCTCTGTGTCTTCACCAGATAGGACTGTTTAGGTTGTTGTTTTTGTATTGTTCATGTTTTTTCGTTCTTCAATAAATATGTCTCAAAAGTAGCACGCTGCATTTTGGTCCGCTCCTCCTTCAACAGAAGAACGTCGTTATAGAATCACCCACCACAACAGGACCAAGCGGCGTGGTAACAGGCAACAGCTGCAGCAGGAGCAGGTTGACAAAACTTTCTGGACTTGGGAGGAAATCCTCGACGGGAGAGGACCCTGGGCTAAACCAGGGGAGTGTAGCCGTCCCAAGGTGCAGCGAGAGAAGGTATGGACATGGGAGGACGAACTGGACGGTAAAGGACTCTGGGTTCAGCCTGGAGAATATCGCCGTCCCAAGGAAGAGCTGGAGGCAAAGAAAGCGGAGAGGCGATGGTATGAAGAGGCAGCACGGCGACGCGGTTGGAAGCCCGAGAGTCAGCCCCAAAAATTTATTGGGGGGGGATTCACAGGGAGTATGGCTACGCCAGGTAGGAGATCTGCGCAAACTTCCTGTGCTTACCGGGGGGCTAAAGAGACCGGGCAGGCACCGTGCTATGCTGTGTCTCCAGTGCGGGTGCATAGCCCGGTGCGGTACATACCAGCTCCTCGTATTGGCCGGGCTAGAGTGGGCATCGAGCCAGGTAAAGTTGGGCAGGCTCGGTGCTCAAGAGCTCCAGTGCGCCTGCACGGTCCGGTCTATCCAGTGCCACCTCCACACACCAGTCCTCCGGTGGCAGCTCCCCGCACCAGGCTTCCTGTGCGTGCCCTCGGCCCAGTACCACCAGTGCCAGCACCACGCATCAGGCCTACAGTGCGCCTCGCCTCTCCAGCGCTACCGGAGCCTTTCTCCTCTCCTGCGCTGCCGGAGCCTCCCGTCTGTTCAGCGCTACCGTCTCCTGCGCTGCTGGAGTCTCCCGCCTGTTTAGCGCAGCCAGAGCCTTCCTCCTCTACAGCGCTGCTGGAGTCTCCCATCTGTTTAGCGCAGCCCGAGCTGTCAGTCTGCATGGAGCAGCCAGAGCTGTCAGTCTGCATGGAGCAGCCAGAGCTGTCAGTCTACATGGAGCAGCCAGAGCTGTCAGTCTACATGGAGCAGCCAGAGCTGTCAGTCTGCATGGAGCAGCCGGAGCTGCCAGTCTGCATGGAGCTGCCAGTCTGCAAGGAGCTGCCAGTCTACAAGGAGCTGTCAGTCTGCAAGGAGCTGTCAGTCTGCAAGGAGCTGTCAGTCTGCAAGGAGCTGCCAGTCTGCATGGAGCAGCCAGAGCTGTCAGTCTGCAAGAAGCCGTCAGAGCTGTCAGTCTACATGGAGCAGCCAGAGCTGTCAGTCTTCATGGAACAGCCAGAGCTGTCAGTCTGCATGGAGCAGCCGGAGATGCCAGTCTGCATGGAGCTGTCAGTCTGCAAGGAGCTGCCAGTCTACAAGGAGCTGTCAGTCTGCAAGGAGCTGTCAGTCTGCAAGGAGCTGTCAGTCTGCAAGGAGCTGTCAGTCTGCAAGGAGCTTCCAATCTGCATGGAGCTGCCAGTCTGCATGGAGCAGCCAGAGCTGTCAGTCTGCAAGAAGCCGCCAGAGCTGTCAGTCTACATGGAGCAGCCAGAGCCGCCAGTCAGCATGGAGCAGCCAGATCCGTCAGTCAGCCAGACTCTTCCAGATCTGCCAGTCAGCCAGACTCTTCCAGATCCGCCAGTCAGCCAGACTCTTCCAGATCCGCCAGTCAGCCAGACTCTTCCAGATCCGCCAGTCAGCCAGACTCTTCCAGATCCGCCAGTCAGCCAGACTCTTCCAGATCCGCCAGTCAGCCAGACTCTTCCAGATCTGCCAGTCAGCCAGACTCTTCCAGATCTGCAAGTCAACCAGATTCTTCCAGATCTGCCAGTCAACCAGACTCTTCCAGATCTGCCAGTCAGCCAGGATCTGCCAGAACCGTCAACCAGCCAGGATCTGCCGGATCCAAATACCTGGCTGAGTTTCCTCTCAGTGCTGGGCTTCCTCTCAGTGCTGGGCTTCCTCTCAGTGCTGGGCTTCCTCTCAGTCCCGGGCTTCCTCTCAGTCCCGAGCTTCCTCTCAGTGCTGAGCTTCCCCTCAGTCCCGAGCTGCCTCTGCCCCGAGCTGCCCCTCAGTCCCGAGCTGCCCCTCAGTCCCGAGCTGTCCCTCAGTCCCGAGCTGTCCCTCAGTCCCGAGCTGCCCCTCAGTCCCGAGCTGCCCCTCAGTCCCGAGCTGCCCCTCAGTTCCGAGCTGCCCCTCAGTCCAGTGGGGTTCTGGGTGAGGACTACTAGGCCATGGTCGGCGGCGAAGGTGGACTATCCTAGGACGTGAGGAGGGGGGACTAAGACATTTATAGAGTGGGTTCCACGTCCTGCGCCGGAGCCGGAGCCGCCACCATGGACAGACGCCCACCCGGACCCTCCCTATTGTTTTGATGTGCGTCCGGGAGTCCGCACCTCTGTCACGCCCTGGTCTATATTTATTATGGGTCAGGCCAGGGTGTGACATGGGTTTGTGGTGTGTTTCGTCTTGGGGTTGTGTGGGGTGTATAGCATAGTCTATGGCTGCCTGAGGCGGTTCTCAATCAGAGTCAGGTGATTATCGTTGTCTCTGATTGGGAACCATATTTAGGTAGCCATATTCTGTGAGTGTTTTCGTGGGTGATTGTTCCTGTCTCTGTGTCTTCACCAGATAGGACTGTTTAGGTTTTCACGTTTCCGTTTGTTGTTTTTGTATTGTTCATGTTTTTTCGTTCTTCAATAACTATGTCTCAAAAGTAGCACGCTGCATTTTGGTCCGCTCCTCCTTCAACAGAGGAAAGTCGTTACAGCTCCTTTTCAAGTCTCATAGCAAAGGGTCTGAATACTTATTTAAATGTTATTTCAGTTTTTTTATTTGTAATACATTTGCACAAAAAAAATGTAAACTTTTTTTTCGCTTTGTCATTATGGGGTATTGTGTGTAGATTGATGAGACATAAAAATATGTATATATATATATATTTTAGAATAAGGCTGTAATGTAACAACATGTGGAAAAAGTGAAGGGGTCTGAATACTTTCCAAGTGCACTGTCCATGATAGGCCAATCTGGCTTATATTATTATGATATTCATAATGCTTCGTGACAGTGTCATAGTGTCATAAAGTGTATTTTTGTTGAAGTAAAGTAACTATGTTATAATATGTCATTTCAGCTGACATAACTTGTCATAACCTGTCATAATACAGTCATAACACTGTCATGACCCATATATAAACACCTGTTGGGACATATATTGCGTTATTTTATGGCTGGTTATGACACCTACATTTATTCAAATGTATTTTTACATAAGAGTCTCAAAATGAATTGTTTACCTACATTTATTCAAATTATGACCATCCGGTGTCATTTTTAAGAAAATACCTTACCAAAGAAGTTTCACTTTTGTTTGAAAGTTTGTTTCACTTTAAAAGAAAATACACTTTATGACACTGTCATGAAGCATTATGACCATCCTGTGTCACTTTACTTGACTAAGAAAATACACTTTATGACACTTCATGAAGCATTATGTCCTGTGTCACTTTACTTGGACTAAGAAAATACACTTTATGAACTGTCATGAAGCATTATGACCATCCGGTGTCACTTTACTTGGACTAAGAAAATACACTTTATGACACTGTCATGAAGCATTATGACCATCCGGTGTCACTTTACCTGGACTAAGAAAATACACTTTATGACACTGTCATGAAGCATTATGACCATCCGGTGTCACTTTACCTGGACTAAGAAAATACACTTTATGACACTGTCATGAAGCATTTTGACCATCCGGTGTCACTTTACCTGGACTAAGAAGCGTTATGACCATCATAATCATATAAGCCAGATAGGCCCATCACGTACCTGCCCTGATATCAGTCAAAAAGATGGTGTAGGTGTCATAACCAGCCATAACATAACTTCCATGGGTTTTTATATTCTTATGCAGGAGTCAAAATCAGCCATAAAATAACACAATATATGTCACAACAGATCTGAACATATGTGTCATGACAGTGTTATAACCATACTATAGCAGGCTATGACAAGTTATGTAATCTGTTATAACATATTATGATGTGGTTATGGCCGTGCTGGTTGTCAATTAAAGTGTTACCATGAACTTTAATAGACCTTGTTGTTTAATACAGGAAATGCATGACATGCCTTATCAGAAATCAGCAATTCATATGACGCTTACTGCTGCACTCGAGTAAACAAGAAAGGGAGAGAGAGAGAGAGAGAGAGAGAGAGAGAGAGAGAGAGAGAAAGAAAGAAAGAAAGAAAGAAAGAAAGAAAGAAAGAAAGAAAGAAAGAAAGAAAGAAAGAAAGAAAGAAAGAAAGAAAGAAAGAAAGAAAGAGAGAAAGAAAGAGAGAGCCAGTCAGAGAAAGTCAGTTTATTCTCAGTTTGGTGGCCAAATAGGAAGTTTGGCGGTGGAAAGAGCCATTTACAAATCAGAGGCCCTGACACTAGTATCCCTTACACACACACATATATGTCAACGCACACACACAGGCATGCACATTGTCCACACACACACACCCACACTTTCCACACACACGCCCATCCCTAATGTCTTATGACATCTGTCTGACAGTAATCACTGAGCGTCGTCCTGTTTTCATTGTTTGGACTGGAAACGGCCTTTTTGAAGACAAGCTCTGCCAGAAACCACCACAGAGGGAAGTCAAGAGAGACAAAAATAACTCTGCAGACCATCACACCTTCCAATCATACAAACTGGGCTACATCGAGCCAGATGTAGTGGGTTGTTCTATGAAAGTGGATGTTTGGACGTATTTTGTGACAGACGTGTACGTCATGTTCTATCGCAGAATGTGTGTGTGCGTTTCTGTCATCACTATGGGTGAAGTCAGAGTAGAATGAGACTAAGGCTGTGTTTACACAGGCAGCCCAATTCTGATCTTTGACCATTCAGATCTGAAAAAGATCTGATGTGAAACAAATCTGATGTGTTTGGTCAAAGACCTATTAGTAGAACAAAAATATCAGAATTGGGCTGCCTGTGTAAACTCAGCCTACGATCAGACACAAATGTTCTACACACATTGCAACATACAACACAGTGACACGTGTGTAAGGAACGACAACACTGCAAGGTAAATATGTACTGTAGGCCAAGTCAATGTTTGAGTTTCAACCCTGTTGCCCTGAACAAACTTAGCTGAGTCTGAGCAAGAACATGCAGGCTGGACTTCGTTATGGAAAAGATGCCGATAACAATATTAATGCAGAGGAGAACCATCAAATATTTCCTAACCAAAATATTTACCCTAATTCACATTTTCCGTTCATCTCTCCATTCTCCCCATAACATGTTGGCTGTGTTGAACGTCCTTTCAGATGAATATCAAATTAAACAGATTTAAAGCATGGAAAATAGGGACCATCCGTCTTTATGAATGGTGTGGAGTTTATACATGTACAAACACACACACATACTCATACCACTTTGTATGACAAACAACTGCAGGAAATTGAACACACAATAATTCCAATACCCCATATTCACTAAGCTCTTTAAATTCCACACATAGTTAAAAGGTTTACTTCCTGTAATTTGACCTATCAGAAGGAAGCTATCGCCTCATATTTCTCAGGACAGCTGTTGTGTGTCGTGACACCAGAACTTGCTAGCCGATAGCCATGGCTGTCTGAATATTACTGATAGGCACTTTAGCCTAATGGGCCGTTCTAAGTGTATCAATCTGCGGTTTGAAAATAGTGTCAAGTCTTATTGCTGGTGGTTATTAAGGTTTAGTGTTTCTCCTTGAATTGATGGGGAACACAGAGGTTCAGTGGATGTAATGAGGAGGGTTGGATTACAAAAACTGTTCCTAATAAAACATGGTAATGTGAAGTGTGCAGCACACATGGTGATGGAACAGGTGGGCTTTGGCCTGTATTTCATCATGACTTGGAAAATGACTGACATTTTGGCTCTGTATAATGATTTTTTAAGAGAGAAATATCCATCTTCAGACGTCAGACGGATAACACAGTTATATTCTAACTATTTACCTTTATATTACAAAGAAAGTTTAATGGGAAAACTTTCTAAATTGAATTCATTTGTGAAGGGAAAGTTTAGTAACTAAAACAAAATAAGATTGAGTTCGGGCTACTTTCCATGGATTTGCTTTTCTTTCATGGAAGAAAAATAACAATTCAAATAGAAACCTACACACAACATTTGACAGCTATAACTCAGAGGCTTTCAGTCATGCATTTAGCTCTAATTTGAGAAGTTATTTGACTACGTTACGATTATAAATGAAGATCAACAAAGCCTCAATTAGGAGCTTGATTTCTCCAAGCCAAATCCAAACAGTCCAAACAATCACAGCAGAGCCTTTTACACAGACGCATTTCTCATATTCATGTCAACGTTAAACGTAGGCTGTGTCAACTAGGTTCGGTTTAACTAACACCCTCGTCTTATCAGGCCCATAAAGGGAGGCTTGTTATTGGTGTGGAATGTAAACGTTCTGGATATGCTGTGTTAACGTTCTGGATATTATTCTGACTGTTTTGTTTTGATATTACTGATTTGGGTTCAGATTAATTCTAATTAGAGTTTAAACTATTTCTGTGAGGGAGTGGCTCAAGCTGTGTGGTTACGATTGTGATTTTCCTCTTTCCTGTCTGATGCTTATCTAGCGGGGATGAAAAAGCAGCAGTCTTGGACAAATAGCTAAAATACACATAGGGAAATGATCATTAGCCACTTAGGATGGGTTAAAAGACAGGGGAAATCCTTAAAATAGGCGACTACCAACTGCAATTAAAGGGATTTTAAACAGAAATGGGAATATACAGTACTGTGATTATTTGTGTGAGGTTCCACCTTCCACTCTGCTTGATGTCCTTATGTATAAACGTTTTGGGCCTGTATTCAATAAGTGTTTTAGCATATGAGTACCTGCTATCAGACGTTTAAATGATAATGAACAAGAGAGTGGACCTGATCCTCGATCAGCACTCCAACTCAGTCTGAGACGCTTTGTGAATATGGGCCTGAAGACGTAAATACATGTCTGCCCTCTCTCTGGCTTACAGAGGTTTGGTCTTCATGCAGGTGCATCATCTTTCTTTATATATCTTATAATAGTATACTTAAGCAATCATGTCCGAGGAGGTGTGGTATATGGCCAAAATACCCACTGTTAAGGGCTGTTCTTAGGCACGATGCAACACAGAGTGCCTGTATACAGCCATTAGTCATGGTATATTGGTCACATATCACAACCCCCTGAGGTGCCTTATTGCTATTATAAACTGGTTACCAACGTGATTAGAGCAGTTAAAATAAATGTTTTGTCATACCTATGGTAAATATATATTTTACCTTTATTTAACTAGGCAAGTCCCAGACAGACGAAATAACTTTTTTGCTCGCTTTGAGGACAATTCAGTGCCAATGACACGGCCCGCTATCAAAACCTGCGGACTCTCCTTCACTGCAGCCGACATGAGTAAAACATTTAAACGTGTTAACCCTCGCAAGGCTGCAGGCCCAGACGGCATCCCCAGCCGCGTCCTCAGAGCATACGCAGACCAGCTGGCTGGTGTGTTTACGGACATATTCAATCAATCCTTATCCCAGTCTGCTGTTCCCACATGCTTCAAGAGGGCCACCATTGTTCCTGTTCCCAAGAAAGTTAAGGTAACTGAGCTAAACGACTACCGCCCCGTAGCACTTGAAGTGCTTTGAGAGACTAGTCAAGGACCATATCACCTCCACCCTACCTGACACCCTAGACCCACTCCAATTTGCTTACCACCCCAATAGGTCCACAGACGACGCAATCGCAACCACACTGCACACTGCCCTAACCCATATGGACAAGAGGAATACCTATGTGAGAATGCTGTTCATCGACTACAGCTCAGCATTTAACACCATAGTACCCTCCAAACTCGTCATCAAGCTCGAGACCCTGGGTCTCGACCCCGCCCTGTGCAACTGGGTACTGGACTTCCTGACGGGCCGCCCTCAGGTGGTGAGGGTAGGTAACAACATCTCCACCTCGCTGATCCTCAACACTGGGGCCCCACAAGGGTGCGTTCTGAGCCCTCTCCTGTACTCCCTGTTCACCCACGACTGCGTGGCCATGCACGCCTCCAACTCAATCATCAAGTTTGCGGACAACACTACAGTGGTAGGCTTGATTACCAACAATGACGAGACGGCCTACAGGGAGGAGGTGAGGGCCCTCGGAGTGTGGTGTCAGGAAAATAACCTCACACTCAACGTCAACAAAACAAAGGAGATGATTGTGGACTTCAGGAAACAGCAGAGGGAGCACCCCCCTATCCACATCGACGGGACAGTAGTGGAGAGGGTAGTAAGTTTCAAGTTCCTCGGCGTACACATCACGGACAAACTGAAATGGTCCACCCACACAGGCAGCGTTGTGAAGAAGGCGCAGCAGAGCCTCTTCAACCTCAGGAGGCTGAAGAAATTCGGCTTGTCACCAAAAGCACTCACAAACTTCTACCGATGCACAATCAAGAGTATCCTGGCGGGCTGTATCACCGCCTGGTACGGCAACTGCTCTGCCCATAACCGTAAGGCTCTCCAGAGGGTAGTGAGGTCTGCACAATGCATCACCGGGGGCAAACTATCAGCCCTCCAGGACACCTACACCACCCGATGTTACAGGAAGGCCATAAAGATCATCAAGGACACCAACCACCCAAGCTACTGCCTGTTCACCCCGCTATCATCCAGAAGGCAAGGTCAGTACAGGTGCATCAAAGCAGGGACCGAGAGACTGAAAAACAGCATCTATCTCAAGGCCATCAGACTGTTTTAAACAGCCACCACTAACATTGAGTGACTGCTGCCAACATACTGACTCATCTCTAGCCACTTTAATAATAGAAATTGATGTAAAAAATGTATCACGAGCCACTTTAAACAATGCCACTTAATATAATGTTTACATAGCCTACATTACTCATCTCATATATATATATATACTGTACTCTATATCATCTACTGCATCTTACCATCTTTATGTAATACATGTATCACTAGCTACTTTAAACTATGCAGCTTTATGTTTAAATACCCTACATTACTCATCTCATATGTATATACTGTACTCGATACCATCTACTGCATCTTGCCTATGCCGTTCTGTACCATCACTCATTCATATATCATATATCTATGTACATATTCTTTATCCCTTTACACTTGTGTGTATAAGGTAGTAGTTGTGGAATTGTTAGGTTAGATTACTCGTTGGTTATTACTGCATTGTCTTAACTAGAAGCACAAGCATTTCGCTACACTCGCATTAACATCTGCTAACCATGTGTATGTGACAAATAAAATTTGATTTGATTTAAGAACAAATTCTTATTTTCAATGACTGCCTAGGAACAATGCGTTGTTAAGTACAGAACGACAGATTTTTACCTTGTCAGCTCGGGTATTCGGTTACTAGTCCAACGCTCTAACCACTAGGCTACCTGCTGCCCCGATGGTCTAATGGTCTGATGGGCTGATATACCATGGCGGTCAGCCAATCAGCATTCAGGGCTCGAACCACCCAGTTTATAATTGTCTTTAATAATGCAATGCCAATAGATCCATTGATGCTTTTGCACTACGCCCTCTGTGGGTGAATGTGTGCAGTTACAGTACTGGCTGTTTAATAAGAGGCAGCAGCAGCACCTTAAGGGTGCAAGGTAGCCTAGTGGTTAGAGCGTTGGACTAGTAACTGAAAGATTGCAAGTTCAAATCCCTGAGCTAACAAGGTACAAATCTGCCCCTGAACAGGCAGTTAACCCACTGTTCCTAGGCCGTCATTGAAAATAAGAATTTGTTCTTAACTGACTTGCCTAGTTAAATAAAGGTAAAAATAAAAGGTCCTCATGTATGATTAAAGGTAGACTCAGTGAAATGATGTTGCAGCTCCGCAGATATTCTGATGAGTGAGATGCAGGACAGTAGGACATTCTCTGACACAGTATCTTCCCATATGCACAGGTTGGTTTCAAACTGTTACAGCGTAGTAGGTGTAGGACCAAAACAGTAGAGAAGTCTACCCTCACTCTTCAATGCTCTTAGTTGTTGTGGAAATTGACACACTATGCTGTTTACTTTGTGCACCCTTGTCATATTGCTGAGTGTACCTTTAAGGGGGGGTGTTTGGTGAAGAACAAATGACTCTACACCAATACAATACAGGATAGGGATACCTATTGGCAAAACAAAAACAATATGTTTCAAAGATATGGAGAGCTTCTAGTTACCCGTCTAAAATGGTTGTCAGTCAGTGGTTTGAACAGAAGAAACCAGAGTAAGGTGAATGAATCAATGTAACAATTGTGTTTTAACAAGTGAAAAATAAAAGAGGTAAAAATATCACACACATGGTTTTAATGTGCAAATGTGGATTTTTTTTAACGTGCAAATACTTGCAGATGTGGAAAACAATGTATTTTTTGACGATGGCAACATCTGCCATTGAGGACAGACTCCATGACCGCACCACATTCTGTAGTCTGTTACCAGTAAAATGACAAAGAAAGAAAGAATGAATGAAAGAAAGAAAAAAGGTATTGTTTTGCCTTCTACCAAAAACGGAGACTTAAAGAGCAGACTGAATATTCATTAGCCCTGCAGGATGTAATTAGATCAGTGAGTGTAAACACCAGTAATAGGTTTTTTTCACCCTGGGCTGTTTACGTTCAGAGCAGGAATTGGTCTTTTTTTCCCTCCACAAATCCCGTAATCACCCCCTTAGTCCCGATGGGGTTGTAGCCTATATAGTCAGGCCAGGTTGCTATGTTCATTTCCTTAAGTCCTGAATGTAGGCTTAGTTATTAAATATAATCCATACAGTTTTATTAGGGGGGCTAGACCAGTGGTTCCCTACTCCAGTCCTCCAGTACACTCAACCGCACACATTTTTGTTGCAGCTCCAGACTAGCACACCTGATTCAACGTGAGTTTGTCCGGGGTTACAACAAAAATGTGTACTGTTCGGTGTACTCGACTGGAGTTGGGAACAACTGGGTTAGACTCCTGCTTAAGCCTACTTCAGTTTCCACTTTCCTGCGGAGACATTAACAGACAATGTATTTGGGGGAAAAGAAACCTTCCAAGCGGTTTGACTCCAGTCCTGGTGTATCATACGATAAAGACACATGTCTGGTGGAGCCTAGAGGTCTACATATCCATGGTTGTTCATGGATGGTGTCTTTTCCTGAGAAATGAAAGGAGAGCTGCACACTCTAGGAGCTCAGAAGCAATCATTTTATAACCAACGTTTCGACAGAAAAGCTGTCTTCATCGGGGTATGGTGTCTCTTCCTCTCTTCTTTCCAACCCAAAACCAGGGGCCGTGTCCCCTTCTCATGTGTCACATGGCTCCAACAGGGAATGATGGGAAAGAGGAAGCATCTCCCCATCAACTAGGGGCAAGGGAAACAAAACAGGGCTAAAGGTTCAACCATAAAGGTTCTGTTGTGGTCAGGGGTGTTTTGGGGGTCATGTTCAGTATCAGGGTCAATGGATGAGAGCGTTAGAAACCCTCTCTCTCTCTCTCTCTCTCTCTCTCTCTCTCTCTCTCTCTCTCTCTCTCTCTCTCTCTCTCTCTCTCTCTCTCTCTCTCTCTCTCTCTCTCTCTCTCTAACCCTCTCTCTCTAACCCTCTCCGGTGGGTATTACGGTCCTTACAGTCTCCCCTCCATCTCGTGCCATCTGTTTTCCCTCTCTTTCGTTCTCCCCTCTCTCTTTCCTGGGCTGTGGTGGATTTACACACACAGAGTTCCGACAGGAGAACAGGCCCGGGCCCAGCTGGTGCCCAGTGGGGCCTTGCCATTTGCAGCATGGTTTTCAAGCCACATGCTCGCCAGGATGAATCATATACAACAACAACGCCTCACAATATTGATCCTCCTCCTCGCCGCAGGGTGATACTACAGTTCATTAATCATCACCTCTCCATCTATTCATCTACCACTCTTTTTCTCTCCCCCTTTAGCTCCCTCTGTCGCTCATAGCTCTCTCTCTCGCGCGCTCTTCACCTTATATTTACCTCTCTCTACCTCCCTCTCTCATACCCTTTTCTCCCTATCCATCTGTCTCTCTCCCTCTCTCTCTGGGGTTCCTCCCTCTCTCTTGTAGCTCCACAGGCGCCACTGTATAACCAATTAATCAATGCTATGCATAAACATACAGTAAAACAGGATCATTTAATATAGTGGGTCCATTTACATTGAACAGAATCAACACTCTAGACTGTTGAACACACTTCACCATTAAAGGGGGTTTGCAGGAGGCCAGACATCAACAGAGTGGGGCTTTGTCTGTTGTGGGGATAAGGCATAACTGTCATTAGTTAAAAGAGCCATACATGCATGCTACAGCTTAGGCTATATATAATCACATATATAGGCTATATTTGCTTAAACATATTCAATAAAACTCACAGTCAATCATTTTAATAAAAACATGACATTGGCATTGTTTTTGAATACATAGTTAGACAAAAAAAAGCTATTCCTATTTTACAAACTGGCAGCTATGTTATCTTTATATGACAGTGGGCTGGTTTATTTAGGCAGGCTAGTGCACTGAATATATGATTCGTGAGGCAAGAGTGCGTTAAATAAATAGCCTAAGTATTTAAGCACCTATCACCTCTCTCAATGCTACGAGCTCGACCATTGAGAGCGGAGGAGGGGCTTTGCACATGCTCACCGTCTCTAAAACCACACGCGGCTCCTACCAGTGAGTATCTGTGACGCGGATGAGGATGCAAGCACAGAGAACAGCGAAATGCACTCAGCTGTACGCTAACCAGGAGGCATGCCGCCCTAGTTTAGTCTCAAAATAGCCCTGACCCGACACGGCGCAAAATGGGTTAAAAGGAATATGGCCTGGATCGCGCAAACTTTCCGACACTTTGCTTGGACATGGGATTGGGTCTCTTAGTGTTACGGAGCGGCCAAATGAGGAGAGGAGACAATACAGAAACGGAAATTCGCATCTAGTATTTTTCTTTACTTTCCCCCACCCTATTCTCTTTTTAAGACATGATTACAGAGTTGGTGTGTAGCGCGGTGGCATTGGTCCTCTATCTCAACACACTGAACGCGGATTTCTGCTACGATGACAGGTATGACCTCCCGTAGAACCGTACCTATGGCAACATCATCAGCTCCACTTGTCTGTCATCTTTACAGTCTCAAAACCCCCTCGGGTGCAAGCAGTTTCCCGAGGTTCGCTGCGTGTCTGGGTGTTTGCATGTTCCATTGTCTATTCATGCTTATTTGTGTTATTCCATGATAGCATTATAGATAGAGTCATGGTTCACTCCCCTCAGAAAAGGTCACTTTGTTTAATGTAAATGCGATTCTACTTTGTTTAATGCAAATGCTTTCTCCTGTTGCATTGAACAAAAAACAAAAAAAAACAAGCTACCCAGATAGGATATAGAGGGGTTACTTGGTATTCCATTGTTATTAAAATCAATATAGTGTCGCCTACAATGACGCATGAAGTGACACAATAACAACAACGGGGATATGTAGGTTATAAGTTCATTATTATACATGGATGGTTCCTTCCTTTCTCTAATGTCGAAGTAACCAGGACATGCAGCCTCTGTCATTCTGTGACAGAGTGACGAAACGGGGACGGGAGCCTCTTTGTGTTGTCAGAGCACATCCCTGACAGGAGGAGAGGGATACTAACACGCTTCTTGCCCGGTTGTAATAATGCTGCTCTCTCCGGGGAAAATATCACGTTTAAATGGAAAGACATGTTATAATTAGAATATATTTGTCGAGTGCAGCACGCTTACATGGCTAAATATGTTGATACAATCCTGGAGTAGCCCATGCTTTCCAGGACTCATTGGAACGCTATTATCCAGAAAGCAAGCGGAGAGAGCAATTCATTTGGATTGCAGAACGTTTGAGACTCCAATTTGGACATCCATCCACAATTGAGTGTAGGGTTAAATAGTCCAACTTTAGTTTTAGGCATTGGGGATTGGGATGAGAAATTAAAACCACAATAATCATTCACAGAATTGAAAGTAGGCTGAAAAAACGATTGCAGCCTATACTGTACTTTAAGATGAGCAAGCCTTCAATGACATACTGGGGCAGCAGGTAGCCTAGTGGTTAGAGCGTTGGGCCAATAACTGAAAGGTTGCTAGATCAAATCACTGAGCTGACAAGGTAAACATATGTTGTTCTGCCCCTGAACAAGGCAGTTAACCCACTGTCCCTAGGCCCTCATTGTGAATAAGAATTTGTTCTTAACTGACTTGCCTACATTAAGATAAAAAAAATGACACACTCATCACTGTTTCTTGATTAAATCAATGTATCTTTGTGGCTCATCATGGGACCCTTGCTACCGGGTGAACTAAAAGCAGCAGGACTCCTACAGATGTAGGATCTTAATTTGATCACCCTGTTGTTGCAAATGTCATTCACAGCAGGAAAGGCAAACTAAAATGTGTAGTCTATTCAAAGTTTAAAAAGGCTTCTAAATTTAGTAGTTTCCACTTTCAAATGTCAGACTTGATTTGCCCTGACTAAACATTTATAAACTCTACAAAAATGTCCATTGATTATAATCAACACAATAATTCACATTTCCTGTTGCTGCAGGATTATTTTCCTGCTGTGAGAAACTGGTCAAATTAAAATCTTACATCTGTATATGGGCAAAAATTAGGAGGGCTCCGGGAATTCAGTGTAAAATCCCCAGAGCAAATCCATTTCTCTCTATTACAGCTCACACAGATGAATCATTGTTCCAAGTTTATACACATCATACCACCAGGTTTTGTCCCTGGCCGGCGACTCCCCACTAGAGAGTTAGGAGCAGTTGGGGGCTCTGGTTAGCTTTACTAACACCTCCTTGGGGTCACAGACCCTTCACTGGTTGTCAGTACTGCTCGTTGAACCCTATGTGCAGCGGGTTGCACGGCCTACTCTGTTAGAGTAATGGAGTATCCCTCTGTGTGTGTGTGTGTGTGTGTGTGTGTGTGTGTGTGTGTGTGTGTGTGTGTGTGTGTGTGTGTGTGTGTGTGTGTGTGTGTGTGTGTGTGTGTGTGTGTATGTGTGCGTGCGTGTGTCTCATGTGCAGTGTGCAGACACTCATCGAGAAAAATCTAGACAAACGTCTCGAGATGACCGAGCCTTGTGTGTGTGGGCGTGCGTGCGTGCGTGTGTGTGTGTGCGTGCGTGTGTGTGTGAATAAATGACGGAGAGAGAAAGAGAGAATGTGTTGGAGGGTAGTCTGTCTGTCTATTTGTCTGTCTGTCAGTCCAGTTACTCTCACATTGCCGTACACTTTCCAGGATATGAGTGACTGTCTATATGATTGCACAATTCTGAATGTACAAACGAAGCCCTCGACCAAAGCTCTCTACTGAAGCCCCTACTGAAGCCCTCTACTATGACTGCTTTCTATTACACTACCTGTATCTGACCATGTCACAGTGGAGTGAAGAAAGGCATCATGGCCCTCTCATGAGTTCATGACTAACTGTCAGTGTCCTAGCCACAACTCCCTGTGAGTCCACTCAGTGTAAGTTCAGCACTGGTGACCCTCTGTATCTATCAATGTCACTGTGATAATTTACACCCCTGGGAGAGAGAGAGAGAGAGAGACGGGAAGAGTGAAAGAGAGAGCGAGGAGAGAAGGAGAGAGAGAAGGAGAGAGAGTGACTGTGTTCAGGCCCACTGCTCATGTACGGGGAAAGCTGAATACCAATCAGAATCCTGACCTCCATAGTCATCTATCAAACGGCTTCCTTTGACAGAGGTCAAGAGTCGCATGCTCCCTGGTCTCTCTCCCGATTGTTAGTGGAGAGAGCTGCATTTGTGTTTGTTAGGACAGGGCTGAAAGCAAGCAAGCACATCTGTCAAGTCTCCATTCTTGAGAAGACAGTCTTTGTATGTCTTCTTGACACTGTGCTGCTGTTCAGTTCTGTACAGGAGGAGGCCGAAGAGGAGGAGTTGGAAATCACATGGTGGTTCTAGCTCAATGGGATGTTCTTGGTGCGTCTCTGTTTTCTCAATCACGTCAAATGTTTTTCCTGGGCACAGGGCTGGCCCTATGTCAGCCAATGGTAATATCAATAAAAAGCCATGTGTTTGAAATGACTGGATTTTTACTGGCACGTGGGAAGAAGACGAGCCAATCATTCTTCTACAAGGGAAAATAGTGCTCAATTAGTATTGTGAGTATTCTGGTTTCCCTACAAACTAGATCAGGGACAGAACATAAAAAATACATTTGTATGTTGAGTTTTTATTCTGTTGTCACTTATGAGGAAGGCCTTCCAGTACAAGAAGGAGGCAGGGTGATGTCTCAACAGGAGTAGATTGACAGCTTGAGAGCTGAGTTTATAGATTAGGAAATTAATTTCTCTCCCTGAAAGCTCTTGCAAAACGCATCATACTGTGGCACTTCCTGTATTTTGAAAGTTCTAGATCTAGAAAACTTGATTGCTGAAATGCAACACATCTTGGGACTGTATCAACAGGGGACTAATTCAACAAATACCAAAAGATTGTTTTTGAGTGGTATTTTCCTTTAACAAACAACATTGACAGTTGAGCTGGCATCACTAACAGATTGATCAAGTGGTATGTGTCTGAGGAATACGATAGTAGAGGAATAGGATGCAGTCCGTTTGACACCAAAGGTACACGTGCGAATTGTTCTCTACAGACAAATGAAGCGTCTTCAAGAAGCATCCTGAAATGGAATGTCTAAGTGACTTTTATTATTCCTAGTGATGTATCACCACACATCTGTGATCCCAATCGCATCAGTCTCCCCCCTCCCCCGTGTCCCCCGTCCCCCCGTCCCCACCACCACGTAACCCAGAAATGCATTGTAGGTCCTTAGGGACTTGCAACAAAAACATCCCTCACGCTTCTTTCAGAGGAGCAAAACAATTCAATCTGTGGGGAGTCGGGTGATGGCAGGGAGTAGTTTGGTGTGGCTTAACTGTGACAGAAATGGTTTCCATATGCATATCCACATGCATTTGGAAATTCTGATCCATATTGTATGTCGGAAGCCCTCTCTAACTGTTCTATCGTTGCCTCATGACACTGCCCCTTATTGGTGTAGGCTCCAATGAGTAAAGTCAGCCTCAATGATTGATTGAAGCGCTGTCTCAGGGAACAACAGAGGCATCGATGGGCCACACGCTTAGTCATCTCCCAGCACAGTTGGGCTTTTAATTGTGCAATTAATGACTCAACATTGCTTACTATGGAGCTCCTAGAATCAACGGGAGCTTTGTCACGGAATCAACTCCAACACTAGGGAACTCCTGCTCTCACTCCCTCTTAAAAGTGACAACAGTCGGACTTACGTCCATCGTAGCACAGTCAGGGAAGGAAGTGGTGTTTCTTGAGGGCATTGTTGTGTCGGTGGGTGAGATTTACTTTAAATGTATCAGCGCCCATTGAACAACGCAAAGGGCAGGAGAGTTATTTTCATCAAAACAGGGATGTATGAACTTGGTGTTCGCTCTATAACTTTGTACAGTTAGACTACCGGGTTTGCGGTAGTGTGACGGTTGCAGCTGCCTATTGATGAGTGTGACGGTTGCAGCTGTCTATTGATGAGTGTGACGGTTGCAGCTGTCTATTGATGAGTGTGACGGTTGCAGCTGCCTATTGATGAGTGTGATGGTTGCAGCTGTCTATTGATGAGTGTGACGGTTGCAGCTGTCTATTGATGAGTGTGACGGTTGCAGCTGTCTATTGATGAGTGTGACGGTTGCAGCTGCCTATTGATGAGTGTGATGGTTGCAGCTGCCTATTGATGAGTGTGATTGAAGCTGCCTATTGATGAGTGTGCAGCTGCCTTTTGATGAGTGTGATGGTTGCAGCTGCCTATTGATGAGTGTGATGGTTGCAGCTGCCTATTGATGAGTGTGATGGTTGAAGCTGCCTATTGATGAGTGTGACGGTTGAAGCTGCCTATTGATGAGTGTGATGGTTGCAGCTGCCTATTGATGAGTGTGACGGTTGCAGCTGCCTATTGATGAGTGTGAAGCTGCTATTGATGAGTGTGACGGTTGCAGCTGCCTATTGATGAGTGTGATGGTTGCAGCTGTCTATCAATGAGTGTGACGGTTGCAGCTGCCTATTGATGAGTGTGAAGGTTGAAGCTGCCTATTGATGAGTGTGAAGCTGCCTTTGATGAGTGTGACGGTTGCAGCTGCCTATTGATGAGTGTGAAGGTTGAAGCTGCCTATTGATGAGTGATGTCTATTGATGAGTATTGATGAGTGTGACGGTTGCAGCTGTCTATCGATGAGTGTGACGGTTGCAGCTGTCTATTGATGAGTGTGAAGGTTGCAGCTGTCTATCAATGCTTGCAGCTGCCTATTGATGAGTGTGACGGTTGCAGCTGTCTATTGATGAGTGTGATGGTTGCAGCTGTCTATCTATTGATTGCAGTGTCTATTGATGAGTGTGACGGTTGAAGCTGCCTATTGATGAGTGTGACGGTTGAAGCTGCCTATTGATGAGTGTGACGGTTGAAGCTGCCTATTGATGAGTGTGACGGTTGCAGCTGCCTATTGATGAGTGTGACGGTTGCAGCTGCCTATTGATGAGTGTGACAGTTGCAGCTGTCTATCAATGAGTGACTGAGTGTGACCAGCTGTCTATTGATGAGTGTGATGGTTGAAGCTGCCTATTGATGAGTGTGACGGTTGCAGCTGTCTATTGATGAGTATGACGGTTGCAGCTGTCTATTGATGAGTGTGAAGGTTGAAGCTGACTATCGATGAGTGTGACGGTTGCAGCTGTCTATTGATGAGTGTGATGGTTGCAGCTGTCTATTGATGAGTGTGATGGTTGCAGCTGTCTATTGATGAGTATGACGGTTGAAGCTGCCTATTGATGAGTGTGACGGTTGAAGCTGCCTATTGATGAGTGTGATGGTTGAAGCTGCCTATTGATGAGTGTGACGGTTGCAGCTGCCTATTGATGAGTGTGACGGTTGAAGCTGCCTATTGATGAGTGTGACGGTTGCAGCTGTCTATTGATGAGTGTGAAGGTTGAAGCTGACTATTGATGAGTGTGACGGTTGCAGCTGCCTATTGATGAGTGTGACGGTTGAAGCTGCCTATTGATGAGTGTGACGGTTGAAGCTGCCTATTGATGAGTGTGACGGTTGCAGCTGCCTATTGATGAGTGTGATGGTTGAAGCTGCCTATTGATGAGTGTGACGGTTGCAGCTGCCTATTGATGAGTGTGACGGTTGCAGCTGCCTATTGATGAGTGTGACGGTTGAAGCTGCCTATTGATGAGTGTGAAGGTTGAAGCTGCCTATTGATGAGTGTGACGGTTGCAGCTGCCTATTGATGAGTGTGACGGTTGCAGCTGCCTATTGATGAGTGATGGTTGCAGCTGCCTATTGATGAGTGTGACGGTTGCAGCTGCCTATTGATGAGTGACGGTTGTAGCTGCCTATCGATGAGTGCGTGAATCTATAGGGTTGCTGCCTAAGTACGCCATGAATTTCAAGAACGTGCAGCTTTTGCAAGGCCTTTCAAACGGTATGTTTTGTTTAGACGTTTTGGAAGAGTTTCTATCCATTTTTTGGTGTGACAATATAATCAGAAGCCTAGTTGTTCATTTTTAGGAGAGGGGGTTTGGTGAATGCTGCCGATAAAAGCCAAACAGCAAAATTCCCATTAGAGAAACCTGTAACGGCTTTCTTCCTGGGAAGGAGAGGCGGACCAAAACGCAGCGTGGTTCCAGTTCATGTTCTTTAATAAGAGACACTTAACATGAACTAACTACAAATTGACTAACTACAAAAATAAATGTGAAACCCAAACACAGTCTTATCTGGTGCATAAACACAAAGACCAGAAACAATCACCCACAAAACCCAACACAAAACAGGCTACCTAAATATGGTTCCCAATCAGAGACAATGACTAACACCTGCCTCTGATTGAGAACCATATCAGGCCAAACATAGAAATAGACAAACCAGACACACAACATAGAATGCCCACCCAGCTCACGTCCTGACCAACACTAAAACAAGGAAAACACAAAAGAACTCTGGTCAGAAAAACCACAATACTCATCAGCTCATGTTCTTACAGAAGGGACTCCTCTCACACCCAACACTGTCTTTGAAGTGCCAGATCTGGTCTCAGTTACAGAGGATCTATGTTATGTGTCGCCTGCTCCTCCTTAACTCATTGTTGTGGCCCTGGTAAGGTTTCGGTTCATTATAGAAAAATGATGCCCAGAGTGAGTTTTTGTGCCCCCAGTAGAGTTGTTGATAACCATCATTGAATACGGTCGACTTGACCACATTGAAACCATTATAACTAGACGCTCGGATCTAATACTTTTTTGGAGTGATGAGTAAGTGTTGGTTTAGTAAGTATTGGTTTAGTAAATATTGGTTTAGGACTATTGATTCAGTAAGTATTGGTTTAGTAAGTATTAGTTTAGGAGTATTGGTTTAGTACGTATTGGTTTAGTAAGTATTAGTTTAGTAAATATTGGTTTAGGACTATTGATTCAGTAAGTATTGGTTTAGTAAGTATTAGTTTAGAAGTATTGGTTTAGTAAGTATTGGTTTAGGAATATTGGTTTAGTAAGTATTGGTTTAGGAGTATTGGTTTAGGAGTATTGGTTTAGGAGTATTGGTTTAGTAAGTATTGGTTTAGGAGTATTGGTTTAGTAAGTATTGGTTTAGTAGTATCAAATGTACTTTATGAGTATTTAACGAGTGAGAGGGCAAGTAAGTGAGCGTTCTTGTTAGTAGTTTGGCGACTGAGGGAGTAGGGAAGGGAGTGTTTACGATGGGTAATTTGAGATGGTTTGGAGGCGAGGGGACTTTCAACCACACCAGAGTACTACGTCAGGGATTATATGTTTTTTGGAGGGAAAGCAGGCGGGCCTGATGAAGTGTGGTTTTGGTGGTGAAAAACCCTCCGACTGTATGGCTATGATGGTGACGTGTTGCCATGGCTATAGCCATGCGGGTGGATATAGTCAAGAAGACTGGCTTTGAGCCTTAGGCCTTAAATGTCCTATCCCTTTGTTATAGAATTATAACACATGTTTTTTAATTCATTGCTTTTCAAAAAAGTTTTCTCATTGATGTATGTGTATGTACACTGGGAGTTGGAGGGGGGGACATTCCACCAATAGGGGTAAGGCAGGAATGGAAAGGAGTAGAAGCCTTGATTACTTGCAGATTTACACTCGTAAGCTCTTAGTGGCCAGCTTCTCTGGGAAGTGTCAGCAAAGTCAGAAGATGTTTTTCAGCCTGAAACATTATGAAAGATCATTTCGGGGCTTAAACACTTTGGATAAGTGTGGTAATGGAGTGAATTAGAGTTACTTAGAGTTAATATCAGGCTAGAAAACAAAATCCTGTAAAATAAATATAGTAGCGAATGGTTGATCAGTTTTATTTGAACAGGAGCTGTGCTACATTATTGATGCTGTTTGAGTTACGCTGCCGAAACACCTCAAGCCTCCCACTGTTGCAGTTACGTGAGGTGATTACTCACATCCAGAGAACACTTTGTCACAGAAAGGGAATCTTTTATGACTGGACTTGTGTGTGATGGGATTGAAGGTGGACATAAGAAGGAGATGGACATAAGAAGGAGATGAGTCCTGCTGTTATATGGAACAGGCTTGGTGGATGAAAGTCCTTCTGACAAGGCCACCAGTACATTATGTTTGGTTTCAAACTAGGTGAGATGTTGATGTTCCTAAAGTTCACATCAGCCGTAACGTTCACAGCTGAAGGTTCTCCCTCCCACACAGAGACATGGCTGCCTGGCAGACCGCTGCAGTGGTACACAGGGTTATAGAGGTCATTCAGGGGAGGGTTCGGGAGAGTAGGTGGGTGGTTGTGGGATACATTATGTCTTCTCACTTTTAGGCTTTTTTAGTGATAGTATATATTATATATAAGAAGCCCTGAAGCATTGCACATTTAGATGAATCCTGACCTGAATATTAACAGGTTTGAAACAGCTAGACAACCACATTCACTCCGGTATCACAAAGTTGTTTCTGATCTCCTGATCTGTTTCTGATCTTGTTCTAGATGTTTTAGTTTGTTCACACTATGGTTACTAAAACCCAACCACCACAAATTGGTCCCCTTCTGTACATTGCATATAATGTACACAATGAATATAATGCACAGTAGGAGTTCACAGACCCTTTCCTCATGGGCCCCAGGCTAGGCACACATGGGGAGGAGATGGGCTCGTTTATTTTGAGGAGATCTTTCCTCATGCCATTAAACCCCAGTGGTGCGTGATGATGGGCAAGGTCCCTGGTAGCCCTTGGCTGGCCCTTATACCCGCAGGGCGTGGCAGACCCACCCTTCTGCCATGACTGCCCTCCCACCACCTTCCCAGTACACACAACCTACACATCGATGTGTACGTTCAACAGTGGTAACCATGGACAACCGGGCCCTGTGATTGTCAACAGCACACACAATTTCCTCCACGGTCAGTCATGTGACCAATATGTCCCAATCAAAGCGGTTGCTGGTCTCACTTAAAGGCCAACGGGTGAAACGCCCATAATTGGATATAATAGACTAGATCCTTGTAGTCGAGCCATACAAGTGACTAGCTGATGCAGATGATGTCTGGTTAACCACAAACTTTACTCTTATCCTCTCCTAATAGATGCAAGCCATATACTGTAGAACTGCATGCAGATGCCTGGGGTTGAATTTCTACCACGTAGCATTTAAGCTCTCCTGTAAGCAATGCTCCCTGTTCTGGTATTGCATTACACATTGGATCTGGCACCCACTTTCTCCCCTTCAACTACAAGGTGGACTTCAACTAAAAAACACACAGCATTCGGGGTGTAATTTAACACGAGCAGCGACCCAGAGATCATGTGCCGCTCCCCGCAGTGGCCCCCATTTCTCTCCCTTTGTAATCGATAGTTGTTCTGTATCGTCTTTCAGCGACAGTGGCTTTTTTCCTCGCTGAACGACCAAACACTTTCTCTCTCCGGGCTTGACAAAGCTTCATATTACTCTGTCTCTCTAGCTAGTGTCAGATCCTGGGCTGAGTGGAGCAGTGAGGAGGAGAGCCATGTGGGCTGTGAAACAGGCTAAGTGACAAACAGGCCCCAAGAGTACATGTGTGGCAGTATGTTGCCTTTTCTCGGTGGCGTAGATGCGGTCATTAGTCTACGGTGCAAATGATAGGGTAGAGAGAGGGGACTCGACGCTCGCCTCTGCGGTTCCTGTGATCTGCGATATGTGAATATGGGAGGTTGGTGGTGGGTGGTGTGGGTGCGGGATTAGGAGCAGCTGAAACAAATGCCTGCTGTTTGAGTCACGCTGCTCAATCCCTGCAGAGGTAGCACAGATCTAGGATCAGCTAAGGCTCCCGAATTCAAGCGTTAACAATTCAAGATGCACTATGTAGAAATCGCTCCTCCATTTCCTGGTTGCTAAAATTCTAATAGTTTGTAAAAGCCTAATTTCAGTTTGTGACTAAACAAGCAAGTCTAGTGTAGAGAATCATTGTGCCATCTAAACCGCTGTGAAATATCTTTTCCTTAACCAAAAATATTGTATTTTCAACTGTTTGAAGCTGGTGTACAAAATCGAAAATAAAAGAGGTAAAAAATTTAAGTTAAGAACGGGAAGCCTAGAAATAGCACACATAGAACAGATCTACCGCTTCTTAGACATGCTTTCAATGAGAATGACAGATCTATACCACTAATTTCTATGTACATTTGGTCGGGGCGCCCATACGTAAAACGTACTCACTCATGACTGTAAGTCACTTTGGATAAAAGCATCTGCTTAATGGCAAATATTATTATTATTATTATACTGTATATTATATTGCAGCTTTAAACTCAGCCTTTTGCGAGGAGCCTAATGTACCCTTTTCAGTCATTTGTCTCTCTGAAGACAGAGTGGAGTATCCTATACGTACAGATCATTGAGGGAAGATTCTGCTTAAGTGAGAGAGAAATATTTAGGCTACTCCATGTATGGTTTGATACATGAAGATAAGGTCAGTGGCTTTCAGCAAGGAGGCAATATAACGCTCACCTACAGTTATTCCTCATGTTCGAAAAGACACAGAGGTCATGGAGTGGAAAATGAATTCCTACGAAAGACAGATAGTAGCGAATGTTTGATCAGGAGCTGTGCCACATTATTGATGCTGTTTGAGTTAAGCTGCCGTAACACCTCAAGCCTCCCACTGTTGCAGTTACGTGAGGTGATTACTCACATCCAGAGAAGCTCCAGCTCTGGACGTAAAAATACAAGAAGAGGCAACCCTAAAAGATGAAGGAAAATGTGAATTATTCATTCACGTTTCCAAGTAAATTTTTATTTTTCCAAAAGAGTTAATGCAGCGAGACAATTCATTATATGCATACGCCTTCCAAGTGAACTCTGTTGATAACGGCTGTAGGTCATTATGCTTTTCACAGCTCTATCTGCCTCTAATGTCATTATAAGAAGGATAAAATAACCAGCAACGCACCACAGACTACAGAGTGTTGCGGAACGCTAAACCGCAATGTAATGAAACGTTTTATAGCGCTTTTTCTTCTTCTAGGTATTTGGAGGGGATATGAGAGAATGGTGAAGCGCCCGGGCTTTACACGACAGTCTAACGGTAGAACCAGCTGCTTTATGAAACCAATAGAGAAACCGATGGAGATTCATTAGGCCTGGTCCAAGCACTGAACCTCAACCATACATGGCACCGGTCAGATCCAGTTCCACGCACTGAGCCCACCCTTCTCACCGCTTGTAAAATACACAATTATTCTGTAATAAAGGCCTTTTTCAGGTCAGGAGAGAACTCGTTTTGGAATGCCTGGTGTGTGGGGAGAATGGGTTTGTGCTCTGCACCTAGTTAAAACCGGAGAGGGTTGGACTAAGCGAGGTGGTGCTTTTGAGGTTTTGGGGGTCTGAGGGGGATCCAATGACGGCCTTATAGGAGACCTGGGTAGACATAGGTATCCTTACAGTGTGTAATGTATTGAAATGTAGAGAGGAGAAGGGCTGTAATCTCTATCAGTGAAATATGATGTGAGAGAGCAGAGGGTTGTAACCTCTATCAGTGAAATATGATGTGAGAGAGGAGAGGGTTGTAACCTCTATCAGTGAAGTCTGCTGTGAGAGGAGAGAGGGCTGTAACCTCTATCAGTGAAGTCTGCTGTGAGAGGAGAGAGGGCTGTAACCTCTATCAGTGAAGTCTGCTGTGAGAGGAGAGAGGGCTGTAAGCTCTATCAGTGAAGTCTGCTGTGAGAGGAGAGAGGGCTGTAACCTCTATCAGTGAAGTCTGATGTGAGAGGAGAGAGGGCTGTAACCTCTATCAGTGAAGTGTGATGTGAGAGGAGAGAGGGCTGTAACCTCTATCAGTGAAGTGTGATGTGAGAGGAGAGAGGGCTGTAACCTCTATCAGTGAGGTGTGATGAGAGAGGGCTGTAACCTCTATCAGTGAATGAAGAGGTATGAGAGAGGCTGTAACCTCTATCAGTGAAGTGTATGGTGAGAGGAGAGAGGGATGTAACCTCTATCAGTGAAGTATGCTGTGAGAGGAGAGAGGGCTGTAACCTCTATCAGTGAAGTGTGATGTGAGAGGAGAGAGGGCTGTAACCTCTATCAGTGAAGTGTGATGAGAGGAGAGAGGGCTGTAACCTCTATCAGTGAAGTGTGATGTGAGAGGAGAGAGGGCTGTAACCTCTATCAGTGAAGTGTGATGTGAGAGGAGAGAGGGCTGTAACCTCTATCAGTGAAGTGTGATGTGAGAGGAGAGAGGGCTGTAACCTCTATCAGTGAAGTGTGATGTGAGAGGAGAGAGGGCTGTAACCTCTCTGAAGTCATGTGAGAGGAGTGAAGAGGAGTGTAACCTCTATCAGTGAAGTGTGATGTGAGAGGAGAGAGGGCTGTAACCTCTATCAGTGAAGTGTGATGTGAGAGGAGAGAGGGCTGTAACCTCTATCAGTGAAGTCTGTGATGTCTATCAGTGAGAGGAGAGGGGCTGTAACCTCTATCAGTGAAGTGTGATGTGAGAGGAGAGAAGGGCTGTAACCTCTATCAGTGAAGTGATGTGAGAGGAGAGAGGGCTCTATCAGTGAAGTGTGATGTGAGAGGAGAGAGGCTGTAACCTCTATCAGTGAAGTGTGATGTGAGAGGAGAGAGGGCTGTAACCTCTATCAGTGAAGTGTGATGTATGAGAGGAGAGAGGGATGTAACCTCTATCAGTGAAGTGTATGGTGAGAGGAGAGAGGGCTGTAACCTCTATCAGTGAAGTGTGATGTGAGAGGAGAGAGGGCTGTAACCTCTATCAGTGAAGTATGCTGTGAGAGGAGAGAGGGCTGTAACCTCTATCAGTGAAGTGTGATGAGAGGAGAGAGGGCTGTAACCTCTATCAGTGAAGTGTGATGTGAGAGGAGAGAGGGCTGTAACCTCTATCAGTGAAGTGTGATGTGAGAGGTGAGAGGGCTGTAACCTCTATCAGTGAAGTGTATGGTGAGAGGAGAGAGGGCTGTAACCTCTATCAGTGAAGTGTGATGTGAGAGGAGAGAGGGCTGTAACCTCTATCAGTGAAGTGTATGGTGAGAGGAGAGAAGGCTGTAACCTCTATCAGTGAAGTGTGATGTGAGAGGAGATCAGTGAAGTGTGATGTGAGAGGAGAGGGCTGTAACCTCTATCAGTGAAGTGTGATGTGAGAGGAGAGAGGGCTGTAACCTCTATCAGTGAAGTGTGATGTGAGAGGAGAGAGGGCTGTAACCTCTATCAGTGAAGTGTGATGTGAGAGGAGAGAGGGCTGTAACCTCTATCAGTGAAGTGTGATGTGAGAGGAGAGAGGGCTGTAACCTCTATCAGTGAAGTGTGATGTGAGAGGAGAGAGGGCTGTAACCTCTATCAGTGAAGTGTGATGTGAGAGGAGAGAGGGCTGTAACCTCTATCAGTGAAGTGTATGAACCTCTATCAGTGAAGTCTGCTGTGAGAGTGAGGCTGAGAGGAGAGAGGGCTGTAACCTCTATCAGTGAAGTCTGCTGTGAGAGGAGAGAGGGCTGTAACCTCTATCAGTGAAGTCTGATGTGAGAGGAGAGGGCTGTAACCTCTATCAGTGAAGTGTGATGTGAGAGGAGAAGGGCTGTAACCTCTATCAGTGAAATATGATGTGAGAGGAGAGAGGGCTGTAACCTCTATCAGTGAAGTGTGATGTGAGAGGAGAGAGGGCTGTAACCTCTATCAGTGAAGTGTGATGTGAGAGGAGAGAGGGCTGTAACCTCTATCAGTGAAGTGTGATGTGAGAGGAGAGAGGGCTGTAACCTCTATCAGTGAGTGTGATGTGAGAGAGAGAGGCTGTAACCTCTATCAGTGAAGTGTATGGAGAGGAGAGAGGGCTGTAACCTCTATCAGTGAAGTGTATGGTGAGAGGAGAGAGGGATGTAACCTCTATCAGTGAAGTGTATGGTGAGAGGAGAGAGGGATGTAACCTCTATCAGTGAAGTATGCTGTGAGAGGAGAGAGGGCTGTAACCTCTATCAGTGAAGTGTGATGTGAGAGGAGAGAGGGCTGTAACCTCTATCAGTGAAGTGTGATGTGAGAGGAGAGAGGGCTGTAACCTCTATCAGTGAAGTGTGATGTGAGAGGAGAGAGGGCTGTAACCTCTATCAGTGAAGTGTATGGTGAGAGGAGAGAGGGCTGTAACCTCTATCAGTGAAGTGTGATGTGAGAGGAGAGAGGGCTGTAACCTCTATCAGTGAAGTGTGATGTGAGAGGAGAGAGGGCTGTAACCTCTATCAGTGAAGTGTGATGTGAGAGGAGAGAGGGCTGTAACCTCTATCAGTGAAGTGTGATGTGAGAGGAGAGAGGGCTGTAACCTCTATCAGTGAAGTGTGATGTGAGAGGAGAGAGGGCTGTAACCTCTATCAGTGAAGTGTGATGTGAGAGGAGAGAGGGCTGATCAGTGAAGTCTGATGTGAGAGGAGAGAGAGCTGTAACCTCTATCAGTGAAGTGTATGGTGAGAGGAGAGAGGGCTGTAACCTCTATCAGTGAGGTGTGATGTGAGAGGAGAGAAGGCTGTAACCTCTATCAGTGAAGCGTGATGTGAGAGGAGAGAGGGCTGTAACCTCTATCAGTGAAGTGTATGGTGAGAGGAGAGAGGGCTGTAACCTCTATCAGTGAAGTGTGATGTGAGAGGAGAGAGAGCTGTAACCTCTATCAGTGAAGTGTGATGTGAGAGGAGAGAGGGCTGTAACCTCTATCAGTGAGGTGTGATGAGAGAGGGCTGTAACCTCTATCAGTGAAGTGTATGGTGAGAGGAGAGAGGGATGTAACCTCTATCAGTGAAGTGTATGGTGAGAGGAGAGAGGGATGTAACCTCTATCAGTGAAGTATGCTGTGAGAGGAGAGAGGGCTGTAACCTCTATCAGTGAAGTATGCTGTGAGAGGAGAGAGGGATGTAACCTCTATCAGTGAAGTGTATGGTGAGAGGAGAGGATCAGTGAAGTGTGATGTGAGAGGAGAGGGATGCTGTAACCTCTATCAGTGAAGTGTGATGTGAGAGGTGAGAGGGCTGTAACCTCTATCAGTGAAGTGTGAGAGGAGAGAGGGCTGTGAAGTGTGATGTGAGAGAGAGAGGGCTGTAACCTCTATCAGTGAAGTGTGATGTGAGAGGAGAGAGGGCTGTAACCTCTATCAGTGAAGTGTATGGTGAGAGGAGAGGGCTGTAACCTCTATCAGTGAAGTGTGATGTGAGAGGAGAGAGGGCTGTAACCTCTATCAGTGAAGTGTGATGTGAGAGGAGAGAGGGCTGTAACCTCTATCAGAAGATGGAGAGGAGGGGGCTGTAACCTCTATCAGTGAAGTGTGATGTGAGAGGAGAGAGGGCTGTAACCTCTATCAGTGAAGTGTGATGTGAGAGGAGAGAGGGCTGTAACCTCTATCAGTGAAGTGTGATGTGAGAGGAGAGAGGGCTGTAACCTCTATCAGTGAAGTCAGTGAAGTGTGATGTGAGAGGAGAGAGGGCTGTAACCTCTATCAGTGAAGTGTGCTGTGAGAGGAGAACCTCTAGGCTGTAACCTCTATCAGTGAAGTCTGCTGTGAGAGGAGAGAGGGCTGTAACCTCTATCAGTGAAGCGTGATGTGATGTGAGAGGAGAGAGGGCTGTAACCTATCAGTGAAGTGTATGGTGAGAGGAGAGGGGCTAACCTCTAGTGAAGTGTGATGTGAGAGGAGAGAGAGCTGTAACCTCTATCAGTGAAGTGTGATGTGAGAGGAGAGAGGGCTGTAACCTCTATCAGTGAAGTGTGATGTGTGAGAGGTGAGAGAGGGGGCTGTAACTCTATCAGTGAAGTGTATGGTGAGAGGAGAGAGGGCTGTAACCTCTATCAGTGAAGTGTATGGTGAGAGGAGAGAGGGCTGTAACCTCTATCAGTGAAGTGTGATGTGAGAGGAGAGAGGGCTGTAACCTCTATCAGTGAAGTGTGATGTGAGAGGAGAGATCTGAGTGAGTGTGATGTGAGAGGAGAGAGGGCTGTAACCTCTATCAGTGAAGTGTGATGTGAGAGGAGAGAGGGCTGTAACCTCTATCAGTGAAGTGTATGGTGAGAGGAGAGAGGGCTGTAACCTCTATCAGTGAAGTGTGATGTGAGAGGAGAGAGGGCTGTAACCTCTATCAGTGAAGTGTGATGTGAGAGGAGAGAGGGCTGTAACCTCTATCAGTGAAGTGTGATGTGAGAGGAGAGAGGGCTGTAACCTCTATCAGTGAAGTGTGATGTGAGAGGAGAGAGGGCTGTAACCTCTATCAGTGAAGTGTGATGTGAGAGGAGAGAGGGCTGTAACCTCTATCAGTGAAGTGTGATGTGAGAGGAGAGAGGGCTGTAACCTCTATCAGTGAAGTCTGATGTGAGAGGAGAGAGAGCTGTAACCTCTATCAGTGAAGTGTATGGTGAGAGGAGAGAGGGCTGTAACCTCTATCAGTGAGGTGTGATGTGAGAGGAGAGAGGGCTGTAACCTCTATCAGTGAAGTGTGATGTGAGAGGAGAGAGGGCTGTAACCTCTATCAGTGAAGTGTGATGTGAGAGGAGAGAGGGCTGTAACCTCTATCAGTGAAGTGTGATGTGAGAGGAGAGAGGGCTGTAACCTCTATCAGTGAAGTGTGATGTGAGAGGAGAGAGGGCTGTAACCTCTATCAGTGAAGTGTGATGTGAGAGGAGAGAGGGCTGTAACCTCTATCAGTGAAGTGTATGGTGAGAGGAGAGAGGGATGTAACCTCTATCAGTGAAGTATGCTGTGAGAGGAGAGAGGGCTGTAACCTCTATCAGTGAAGTATGCTGTGAGAGGAGAGAGGGATGTAACCTCTATCAGTGAAGTGTATGGTGAGAGGAGAGAGGGCTGTAACCTCTATCAGTGAAGTGTGATGTGAGAGGAGAGAGGGCTGTAACCTCTATCAGTGAAGTGTGATGTGAGTGTATGGAGGAGAGGGCTGTAACCTCTATCAGTGAAGTGTGATGTGAGAGGAGAGAGGGCTGTAACCTCTATCAGTGAAGTGTGATGTGAGAGGAGAGAAGGCTGTAACCTCTATCAGTGAAGTGTGATGTGAGAGGAGAGAGGGCTGTAACCTCTATCAGTGAAGTGTGATGTGAGAGGAGAGAGGGCTGTAACCTCTATCAGTGAAGTGTGATGTGAGAGGAGAGAGGGCTGTAACCTCTATCAGTGAAGTGTGATGTGAGAGGAGAGAGGGCTGTAACCTCTATCAGTGAAGTGTGATGTGAGAGGAGAGAGGGCTGTAACCTCTATCAGTGAAGTGTGATGTGAGAGGAGAGAGGGCTGTAACCTCTATCAGTGAAGTGTATGGTGAGAGGAGAGAGGGCTGTAACCTCTATCAGTGAAGTGTGATGTGAGAGGAGAGAGGGCTGTAACCTCTATCAGTGAAGTGTGATGTGAGAGGAGAGAGGGCTGTAACCTCTATCAGTGAAGCGTGATGTGTGTGTTTATGATCCCATCTTGCCCAGGTACAGTATATTGATATCATAGGCTCAGATAGAAAAGGGATCCCCTGCATGCACCCTTCATTATTGTAGTGATTTGGCAGTACTAATTCAATCTCAGTTCGACTGGGGAAATATACTAAAGTAACCCAAGACCAGCACGGTTAGTAACCACAGATGAAATACACCAGCCAACGAACCCCAGAAAACAGTCATTCATGATCAAGCATTCTCTCCATTGTGTTTCCCAAACCCTGTTCAGCCCTATGGGATTTGAATGGGTAGTAGCCACACCAGCTTACATTTCACCCCCCTATTAAAAGTGATTTACAGTGTGTTATCCCATCTTTAGGGATGGGATAGTCTTTCTCCCTGTTCCTGTTTCCTCCAGATAAGCCCCTGGTAACTGTGGTAGGGGCCGGAGGGCCACAGCTGACACCATACACTAGATCACACAGGTCAAGTAAAGAGGGTCATGAAGCCAACATAAAGCTGTCTGTTGTGAGATTCTGGATGCTGTTTGGGGAGCGATGACAGTGGTTATTTTATGGAGGGAGGCGACAGTGATTATAGATGATGAAGGGAGGTTAACATTCACCAACACCAGAACTGGGATCCACCGTTATGATTCATCGTTCTTTGTTTGATGTGAGGAGGTTTGCCTGCATTGTGTCACCTGCCCAACGTTCCCTCTAAGCTTCCTGAGAGCTGCATGTGGCCAGCTGTGCACATTTGTTCATATTCTTTGCTAGTTAGTGAATTACTAGCCCAGTTACTTCTAGTAAATAGCTTTTTTTATGTCTTAAAGAGGCAGTGTTGTATTTTGAGACGGTCTTGAATAAGCTAAGTAGCCAATATGCAGAGGGTAGCATCATTTGCATCAATTCTCTGTAATAATGGTATGGGAATAATAATACCTTTTATTTTGTAAAGTGGTTTATTGCATCAAACAACACAACATTTTCATTCACCTCCACTTCTGAATGATAGTGGATAAACAGGTTAATGTCAAGTCCTGCATGTTTCTTTCCAAAAGTCTCATGGAATGTAGACCTACATTGAACACCAACATTGGCTGCTACTGTAGGCTGAATGATAGAACAGCTATTTCCATGGTAAAATGTTATGGGATGCATTTTCTCCATTGTTTTTGATGGTAGACCACTCTGGTAGTCCTACATTATGATCAAATAGCCACAGTAGCCTACTTGGCCACTGTTGAAACTGTAACTTAGAGCGAGTTCAGCCTCAGTGTTCACAGCAAACACTCGCGGAAGTTGCACAGAATTTTCGCCACGTTGAAGTTTGCGCTCAGTAGATGTGAAATTTGCTCAGTGCAGAATTTTTTGGGGAGGCAGCATTGCATCTGCCCCATTGACAATTGTAATGTCCTCCTCCAAAGTCATATCTGTGCTTTTCGGCTGATGCTATCACCAAACAGTATTATCTACAGAATGCATTCTGCTACAATGGGGAAACCTGCTCAGTGTGCAGTTCACTGATCTTCAACAGACTAACATAACTATCCATTAAGCGCTGCTCAGTACTGCACTCATCATGGGTTCAGAGGCATCAGCCACCACTTCCCCCTGGGTTAGCCCTAGTGATTCCCTGATCACGAGCCCTGATTGGAGGGATGCTTGAACCGCTACGCTACCTGGGGATGGTCAAGATAAGGGGATCTGATTTAGAAATAAGCACACGTAGTTGCCGTGATACACACTGTGGTTGCCGTGACAGTCACAGTGAACCTGATTGCTCTGATAAATAGAATGACTCTGAATTGGATAATGGGGTGGTTTCCCTCAGATTGTCTCAGTCAGAAAAACGGGCGACGACGTTGTTCTCTCACCCGGGCTACTGGGGATGTCATTCATTTCATCTCTTTTTGATATTCATGGTGGGCGGCTGTAGGCGAGGTATTATCGTGATCCACGATGACAGTAGTCATTGCTTTTTGATATTCATGGTGGGCGGCTATAGGCGAGGTATTATCGTGATCCACGATGACAGTAGTCATTGCTTTTTGATATTCATGGTGGGCGGCTATAGGCGAGGTATTATCGTGATCCACGATGACAGTAGTCATTGATATTCATGGTGGGCGGCTTTATTATCGTGATATTCATGGTGGGCGGCTATAGGCGATGACAGTATTATCGTGATCCACGATGACAGTAGTCATTGCTTTTTGATATTCATGGTGGGCGGCTATATCGGCGACAGGTATTGGTATTATCGTGATCCACGATGACAGTAGTCATTGCTTTTTGATATTCATGGTGGGCGGCTATGGGCGAGGTATTATCGTGATCCACGATGACAGTAGTCATTGCTTTTTGATATTCATGGTGGGCGGCTATCATTGCTTTTTGATATTCATGGTGGGCGGCTATAGGCGAGGTATTATCGTGATCCACGATGACAGTAGTCATTGCTTTTTGATATTCATGGTGGGCGGCTATGGGCGGCGTGATCCACGATGACAGTAGTCAGTATGGGCAAGGTATCGTGATCCACGATGACAGTAGTCATTGCTTTTTGATATTCATGGTGGGCGGCTATAGGCGAGGTATTATCGTGATCCACGATGACAGTAGTCATTGCTTTTTGATATTCATGGTGGGCGGCTGTAGGGCGGGTATTATCGTGATCCACGATGACAGTAGTCATTGCTTTTTGATATTCATGGTGGGCGGCTATAGGCGAGGTATTATCGTGATCCACGATGACAGTAGTCATTGCTTTTTGATATTCATGATCCGTGATCCACGATGACAGTAGTCATTGCTTTTTGATATTCATGGTGGGCGGCTGTAGGCGAGGTATTATCGTGATCCACGATGACAGTAGTCATTGCTTTTTGATATTCATGGTGGGCGGCTATAGGCGAGGTATTATCGTGATCCACGATGACAGTAGTCATTGCTTTTTGATATTCATGGTGGGCGGCTGGCTATTATCGTGATCGATGACAGTAGTCATTGCCTTTTGATATTCATGGTGATCGAGGTACTATCGTGATCCACGATGACAGTAGTCATTGCTTTTTGATATTCATGGTGGGCGGCTGTAGGCGAGGTATTATCGTGATCCACGATGACAGTAGTCATTGCTTTTTGATATTCATGGTGGGCGGCTATAGGCGAGGTATTATCGTGATCCACGATGACAGTAGTCATTGCTTTTTCTATATTTTATATGTCATGAACAGATTCAGCATCACAAACAGATACTGCATATCTCTGACGTCTTTGTTTTTCTGCACTGAATCTCCCTGAATTATACATTTCTACTGTTTGATAAGAACACAGGCAGTTGGTATTCAGAGGGTTGTTCTGTGTGTCTGCTTTTTGATAAGAAAATGTACAGCTTGAATAACAGCTCTGTTGTCCCTTGCTTTAAAAGACATAGGCCGCTTTTGGTTTCAATTTAGTGTTATGTTGGAGTGTGAAGCCATAAATGTTGATTTGGTGGCTTTTTAAACCAGCCAATAAAGACAATATTAGGGGAAACACTGTTTTATACAAAGCAGATGCCAGATTACAATGCATCTCTTCCTTTTTGATAAAAACAGACACAGTTAGTTATAACACTCAGCTGATCGGTTTTGGCACGAGGCGGCACTAACTCAACACACCAAGCAGGTAAGGCTGCGTTTCAACCAAATCAGCAAAGATGCTTTCTCCCAGGCTGGCTCACTACTCATCACCGTGGAAACCCAGAGTACATCCGTTACCCGGGGGAGCAGCCGACAGAGGCCAGACGATTTCATCTACACTCAGTCTCCTCTCCTGTTTTTTCTGCATCACCAGCACTTATTGACCGTGTTATCTGCGGGAAAGACAAGACAGCCAGGTGACATCCCTGCCATCTCCATTCAGAGAGAGGAAGGGGTTGGTGCTTTGCCGGTAATGACCTTTCCCACTTCCTCTCCCACTCTCTGCCTTTGTCAGAAGGTTTTCTGGAGGCTTCATGGTGTTTCTGGTCAATAACATTGATCATACTGTGCTGTGCTCACAGGGGAGTCGAGCTCAGAACAGGTTGATCTATTTCTGTTTCTGTGAAGTGTCCAATTCTTTTCTGATGCTTCTCTATCAGTGGTGCTGTTAGTAGACCTAGCTGTGGGTTTTTTCACAGTGCCTTGACAAAACTGTGAATCGCATGTCTTAACCAAATAATACATAGGCCCACTTGCAAACAAACTGTCATTTGTAACAAAGTCCTTCATAAATACACAACAATGTCTTCTCTGATTACTGTATTATGTCATGTCTAGTTGCCCCCATGGCCCATTTCAAAGGGAATATTGTACAGTTTTACTACTCTATATGATGTGTTTATGGTTTTATAATGCTATATTCCCAGAGCGTTTAAAGCGGGCCTATATTTTTGGAACACCCGCTGATAGTTTGACAAACTCGGTTAATATTAACCCCCCCTGTGGGGATATAGATTCACCATCCATTACGCTGAGTTCTGACGCCGTAATAATTTATTAGTCTCAGACTCTTTAATCATTGCGCTTGGATGTGGTTTGGTGGCGTCATTTATGTTGTCGGGGCAACAACGTGCTATGTTCAGAACTGTGTCTGAAAACATTACTAGCCGTCAAATCCTTTGTTCCTCCATCCTGGTTTCCTCATTCCTCTCAAAGCTCATTGGGGGCGGAGGTTCGAGGGCGGGACCTTTGATCCTCTCATCCAGTGAGCTTTGAGAGGAATGGAGGAAACAAGGATGGAGGAATCAAGGATTTGACGGCTAGTTAGGTTTTCTGACACAGCCTGTGTATGAGAACAAGAAAGTTTGGTTTGGGGTCGTGGCTCGACTGAGGCCCTGCCATGGCCGCCGCGATGCCGCTAATGTTGGAATGTTAGAAGTGGTCACAGCAAACACAAAGAGGATTTGATACAGGGCTGTATGGTCGATTACCGCAGCCTGCAGGGGAATTAAACGTGGTATGAGTGTGTCTGACCATAGAGTGCTGTACACGCTCAGTTGTGTTACTGTTGTTGATAACGACTGATTGACATGGATTGAATCAGGGGATTTTTGGAGCCAATCTGAATCACTCTATCTAAAAATACATCTACCTTCTCTCTTGAAATAGCAGTGTTTTAATTTTATTTCTGATTACACATCAATTGCGGTAGAACAAAAAGCGACTCCTTGAGAGGTTGAGACAAAACACTCCTTTGTTCTCTAGCTGTTCCCCTGGCTAAGCCCACAACACACAGATCCTCCATCGGGAGCTCCATTTGTCATCAGAAATGACACTTTTCCCCGTCTCAACCCTCCGACACAGACCTAGACCTAGAAGACTTCTCTCAAAAGACAGGCCAGATATCGTAAATCTGTATATTATATATAAAACATGGACCGCTCTCCTTTAATCCCCTCATCTTGGTGAGGAAATGGCATGTTACCGTACCATGCCTTCATGTCTCACATTGTGTAGAATGTGTTACTTTATAGTGGAACAAATGGCAGTCAGATGTGTGTTACATTACTGTTTGACTAATTCAAACCGTTTCAGATCATAATGTAGCGTAGGCTGTCCGTGCAGCGAGGGAAAAGGGATGTGATCCCTTGGCAAAGGACAGTGGACACAGCTGGGTCCAGGGAAGAGACTGCCAAGTGGTGATTCCACTCTATTCCACTCTGTGCAGGGGCCCCTTTAGTGCCCAGGAGAGGAGAAAAGAGGGGGAATACTGTTGTCATGGAAGCACTTCAGAAAATGATGAATTGGATCAAGCTGCCCTCTCTCTATTTCCCCTGCTCCTGACTCGCAGGGTTTTATTTTGTGCTGTGTGTGTGGAGTGTGTGTGTGCCATGTGTGTGTTTGTTTTGTGTGTGTGTGGGTGGGTGTGCTGGCTCGCTGTGTGTCTGCCTGTGTGTAAGTCTGCTTGTGTGTGTACGCACTTGTGTGTTTGTGTCCTGTCTGTTTTGTAACCATTGGTCATTGCTGGACACTGGACAGACACGATATAGGCATGAAGACACACAGTCTGGCTGTTACTCTGAGCTATTTCTATCAGCCACTGTCTCAGTTAGTCTCAGTTAGTTGGCCTCAATACTTCAAAGCCTCCAGACTGATTCAAAGGGGTTTTTCCATAATGTCGTTACTGCAGGTGCCAGTTTTATAGGTCACTGTGCCACCAGCTTTCCATAAGTGGGCCAACGGGATGGATGGATGGTGGGGAGGATAGAGAGAGGAGGAGGAGGGAGAGTAGCAGGAGGAGGAGGGAGAGGAGGAGGAGGGCTGGCACCTGGAGCCAGAGAGAACTACTACAGCACTACTGTATAATGGTGGTTGAAGAAATAGTAGTAGTATTAGTAGTAGTGTTGATAGTAGTAGTGATAGTAGTAGTAGTAATAGTAGTAGTAGTAGTAATAGTATTGGTGATAGTAGTGGTAGTAGTAGTAGTAGTAGTAGTATTTTTGTTAGTTGTAGTGGTCGTAGTAGTAGTAGTAGTTGTAGGAGTAGTAGTAGTTGTGGTAGTAGTAGTAATAGTATTTATAGTAGTATTGGTAGTTGTAGTAGTAGTAGCTGGTAGCAGTAGTAGTAGTAGTAGTAGTTGGGGTAGTAGTAGTTGTGGTAGTAGTAGTAGTAGTAGTATTGGTAGTTGTAGTAGTGTTGGTAGTTGTAGTAGTGTTGGTAGTAGTAGTAGCTGGTATCAGTAGTAGTAGTTGTTGTGGTAGTAGTAGTTGTTGTTGTGGAAGTAGTAGTAGTGGTATTGGTAGTTGTAGTAGTAGTATTGGTAGTAGTAGTAGCTGGTAGTAGTAGTTGTGGTAGTTGTAGTAGTTGTGGTAGTAGTAGGATTAGTTGTGGTAGTAGTAGTAGTAATATGTGTGGTAGTAGTAGTAGTATTGGTAGTAGCAGTAGCCAGTAGTAGTAGTAGTATTAGCTGGTAGTAGTAGTGGTGGTAGTAGTAGTGGTAGTAGTAGCTGGTAGTAGTAGCTGGTAGTGGTAGTGATAGTAGTAGCTGGTAGTAGTAGTATTAGCTGGTAGTAGTAGTGGTAGTAGTAGTAGTAGTAGTAGTGGTAGTAGTAGTAGTTGTTGTGGTAGTAGTAGTTGTGGTAGTAGTAATAGCAGTAGCAGTAGCTGGTAGTAGTAGTATTAGCTGGTAGTAGTAGCTGGTGGTAGTAGTGGTAGTAGTAGTAGTGGTAGTAGTAGTCATTGTGGTAGTAGTAGTAATAGTTTTGGTCGTGGTAGTAGTAGTAGTAGCTGGTAGTAGTAATTCTAGTAGTAGCAGTAGTAGCAGTAATAGTAGTAGTACTAGTAGTAGTAGTGGTGGTAGTAATACTAGTAGTTGTTGAGGTAGTAGCAGTAGTAGTAGTTGTGTAGTAGTAGCAGTAGCAGTAGTAGCAGTAGTAGTAGTAGTAGTAGTAGTAGTTGTTGTGGTAGTAGCAGTAGTAGCAGTAGCTGGATGTGCTAGATGGTAGTTGATAGTAATAGTGATTAGCTAGAGTTCTGGTAGTCATAGTGCTGGGTATCTAGCAGTAACAATATTAGTGTCATCATGAAAATGGTGGAATCTCTCCCAGTAGATGGGACAATAGCAGGAGAAGCAGCACTAGGATGAGGTATCCTGACAGTGATTTATATGCTGAGCCTGTGGATGGGGAAACTGCAGTGTCAGTTTTTAATCGAGCCTCGTGTTTATTACAGGAAACAATCCTAATTATCCAGCCAGAAACACATACTGTCATTAACTGTAATTAACTGTCCAGACTATATGAGAGCCACTCTGAGATGCTTAATTGGATCGAAACACTTCAGATTCCGCCTCATTGTTCTGTTTGTGAATTATTCCCTCCATGTCATAGTGGGGGTACTACTAGTAGGGTGAAGTTGCCCCTAGACGCTGGTCTTTTTGACATTTTTCCTGCTGGTGGTTAAGGTTGGATTGGGGGGAGGGGAAGCTCATCCTAGATCTGTACCTACAGTAAGGGTCACTTCCCCCGGAGCATACAAGAGGTTGTATTGAGGTTGTTTGGTGGCTGGATTCCATGCGTGGGTTCTGGGTTGGATCTATGGTGTTAAAGTTGGCAGGAGACTGCGGTGCCTCGATGGGTGGCCATTTAAATTCAATTTGATCTGGATTTGAGTGGAGCCAAGTATTCCAGAAACCCCATAAAACTCACAGCAAACTGCCCATTTAGACGTTTCTCTAAACATAGAGGACAGGTCTAATACAGAGGCCCTGATATTTATAGGGTGAGGAGTCCTCTTAAGTAGATCCACATACACGTGTTACTAAGTGCACTTCTCTAGAGGCAAGTGGGGGGTTACAGCACTCGTTGAGTTGAGTATGAGCACCCTAGTGCTTTTATGATCAGTTAGACTGTCTAGGGGAGGAGATGGGGGCAGTTACTGGTGGTCTTTGGGGTGTTGGAGGGGTGCAGCGTGAGAGTAGGCTGTCAGCTTCAGTGTCTCACTTCAATCTGCTCTCATTCAGACATCAGGATATTGGTTACTTTTTAAAGTGTAATATGCCTCGTGGAGGGTTAAACTATGTTTTAACACTCCTTACACCTGAGGAAATACTTAACAATGGATGTCCCCACTGAAAGCTGTTCCTTTAGGTTTTGATGTGGAGGAGAGAGGAGGAGTTTTCCATATTATATTAGGTCAGGGCCTGTAGTCTCAAAGTAGGAGTTCTGATCTATGATCAGGTTTGCCTATTAGAAAATGATGAATAGGATGACATGGACAGGGACACCTGATCCTAGATCACCAATCCTAATTTGATATGCTTTAGGAATATGGGCCCTGACACCGTCTTTACGTTTTTAAAGGGCACAATCAGCAGTTGAAACAATAACAAAGCATTCTCCAAGAACCAGCCTGTTTTGGTCTAAAGCTGAGGAATGGGGCTGGAGAAATATAACCACTCTCACATTCATAGACAGAGCTATGGACGCAAGGACTGACCATATATGATATAACAATTATAGTTTGAACCAATAATAAGAAGAGCCCAGCTGGGCTAATTAAAATACAGTAAATCAGCTTTGTAGAGGAACAACTACCAGTTTACCTTTCTCAGGCATAAACTTTATTAAGACATCTTGGTTTAGGGGAAAGTGCAAATGATGTCATGTAGTCTAAGTGCCGTCACTGTTCTGAGTAATTTTCTCACCATCCAGAATATTTGCAGATGCATTTATTGACTGTTTATCAAGGTAACTATGTGAGTGTTTATCAAGGTAACTTTCCCACCGTTCTAAAAATACATACTAGGCTATGTAAGCAGAGGACAGCACTGGGCAGACAGACAGACAGACAGACAGACAGGCAGGCAGGCAGGCAGGCAGGCAGGCAGGCAGGCAGGCAGGCAGGCAGGCAGGCAGGCAGGCAGGCAGGCAGACAGACAGACAGACAGACAGACAGACAGACAGACAGACAGACAGACAGACAGACAGACAGACAGACAGACAGACAGGATTTGCAGGATTCTATGCTATTAGAATGGAAACCACAGGCAGTCTCTCAGCGACCTCAGAAAACCCTGCCTGTCTCCCCTCCCATCAACAGCACAGCATCCATCATTCAAACTAGTGGTGAGAGTCTCATACAGAGAGCTGGAGTGGTGGTGGTTAGGGTCCAACAGGCTTTTCATCAGACAGCTGCAATTTCTAACGGGGCACATGGAATGAGACAGTGCTATGGACTGACCATATACAGTTGAAGACGGAAGTTTACATACACCTTAGCCAAATATATTTAATATAAATATATTTCACAATTCCTGACATTTAATCATTGTAAAATTCCCTGTTTTAGGTCAACTAGGATTATCAATTTATTTTACGAATGTGAAATATATAATAGTAGAGAGAATGATTTATTTCAGCGTTTATTTCTTTCATCACATTCCCAGTGGGTCAGAAGTTTACATACAATCAATTAATATTTGGTAGGATTGCCTTTAAATTGTTTAACTTGGGTCAAACGTTTTGGGTAGCCTTCCACAAGCTTCCCACAATAAGTTGGTCAGGTTTGTAGGCCTCCTTGCTCGCACACGCTTTTTCAGTTCTGCCCACAAATTTTCTATAGGATTGAGGTCAGGGCTTTGTGATGGCCACTCCAATACCTTGACTTTGTTGTCCTTAAGCCATTTTGCCACAACTTTGAAAGTATGCTTGGGGTCATTGTCCATTTGGAAGACGCATTTGCGACCAAGCTTTAACTTCCTGACTGATGTCTTGAGATGTTGTTTCAATATATCCTCCTAATTTTCCACCTCATGATGCCATCTGTTTTGTGAAGTGCACCAGTTTCTCCTGCTGCCACCCCTGTGCTTCACGGTTGGGATGGTGATCTTCAGCTTGCAAGTCTCCCGCTTTTTCCTCCAAACATAACGATGGTCAATATGGCCAAACAGTTCTATTTTTGTTATATCAGACCAGAGGACATTTCTCCATGTGCAGTTGCAAACAATAGTCTGGCTTTTTTACGGTGGTTTTGGAGCAGTGGCTTCTTCCTTGCTGAGCGGTCTTTCAGGTTATGTAGATATAGGACTTGTTTTACAGAGGATATAGATACTTTTGTACCTGTTTCCTCCAGCATCTTCACAAGGTCCTTTGCTGTTGTTCTGGGATTGATTTGCACTTTTCGCTCCAAAGTACGTGTCAGCGTTCTAGGTGAATGGATAAGGCGGAGTCAGGCGCAGGACACAGGTATGAGTAAAAATCTTAGCTTTACTCAATATCAACAATGTTCCAACAAGGATAAACATAAATATCCAGAGCACATAAATGAAACCACTTGACAACGACAATCACGCACAAAACAGAAGGGGAAGCCAGAGGGTTAAATAAGGAACACTGATTATGGAATGGAAACCAGGTGTGTACAATGAAGACAAAACAAAACAAAAATGAAACATGGATCGGTGGTGACTAGAAAGCCGGTGACATCGACCGCCGAACGCCGCCCGAACAAGGAGAGGGACCAACTTCGGCGGAAGTCGTGACAGTACGTTCATCTCTAGGAGACAGAACGCGTCTCCTTCCTGAGCGGTATGACGGCTGCGTGGTCCCATGGTGTTCATACTTGCATACTATTGTTTGTACACATGAACGTGGAACCTTCAAGCATTTGGAAATTGCTCCCAGGGATGAACCAGACTTGTGGAGGTCTACAATTTTGTTTCTGAGGTCTTGGCTGATTTCTTTTGATTTTCCCATGATGTCAAGCAAAGAGGCACTGAATTTGAAGGTAGGCCTTGAATACCTGAAAATAAAAGCGAGCCGCACACTCTAGGAGCTCAGATGCAAAAATGTAATTACCAACGTTTCGACAGCCAAGCTGTCTTCATCAGGCCTCGAATACCACAGGTACACCTCCAATTGACTCAAATGATGTCAAATGATCAGAAGCTTCTAAAGCCATGACATAATTTTCTGGAATGTTCCAAGCTGTTTAAAGGCACAGTCAACTTAGTGTATGTAAACGTCTGACCCACTGGAACTGTGATACAGTGAATTATACGTGAAATAATCTGTCTGTAAACAATTGTTGGGAAAATTATTTGTGTCATGCACAAAGTAGAAGTCCTAACCTACCTTGGACCAAAACTATAGAAAGAACTTTGCGGAGTGGTTGAAAAATTAGTTTTAATGACTCCAACCCAAGTGTATGTAAACTTCCGACTCCAACTGTATGATATCAACATTATAGTTTGAACCATGTTTTGAGGCTTTAGTGTTTGTTTATATTTACTTTAATTACAAACATTGGCATAAAGCAAGCTTATATTTTGGGTTCTGATGGGCTATGACAGTTAATCTAAGCTCTTTAAAAAAACTAAAACGAAGCATTTTTAAAAATCAATGCGTACACCATGAATTTATTCGACCAAAAATGAATATGGCAACTGCAGATTGGACAATCGAATGAATCCAGGGTTTTATAGGGTGCGAAGTTCTGCTCCCTAGTCCTTCATCCCAGTGCTGTATTCCACTGTGTATTCTATCTGGCCTTTAGAGAACACATCCCAGGGGCATTACTTTATTAGCTATTGATTTCCTGTCCCCTCTTCTTTGTGTGGCTGAGGACTCCTCAGGACTGTTTATAGACATCATCAGTCACCGAGCGGACGAGCGGGAGGGTCCCGGACCCCTTTTAGCTGAGGTGGCACGGAGGACATGGCATTAGCCTATCATCCGCTCCCGTTTGGTTGGATGCAGCTGGCTAACGTAGCTGATCAATCAGGCTCTGTGGTGAAGATAATGGCAGCGGGATTGATCTGCTGAAATATAGATGATGGACCCTCACTCTCACTGATTGTCTTCACCAGATCATACCTCCTACCTAAAATGTAACACTGGGAAAGTCACAAAACAGTCACTCTACACTGCTTTTGTTAGGCCTGTAGCATGGAAATTAGCTACTCATTACTTTAACATGACACTCCAAAATGAGAACTAAAATAGGTCTATTTTAGGACCACTTCAACACTCTACGTCTACAAGCATCTTGAGAGGTAGAAACATTTTGTCCATGTCCAATTGTCATTTGAAAAGTGAAAGAATATTCAAAGACTGTGTCATAGTTTCATGCACTGTACTGTTTAATGGTCACATACACCGGACAGTTGTACGGCGCCCCTGGAGCAAATTAGGGTTAAGTGCCTTGCTCAAGGGCACATCGACAGATTTCCACCTTGTCGGCACGGGCCCAACGCTCTAACTGCTAGGCTACCTGCCGCCCTGGCAGGTGCCCTGTGCAGAGTCCTTGGCCCTGGCTGTGCTGTGGCCTCGCTGCTAATCAGGAAACATGTTTTACGGGACATGAAAGGAGCCCCCTCTGACAAAGAGGAGACATCCACTTCCTGGCTCCTTCCTCCAGCAGTGCTCCCTTTGAAGCAAAAAGCCATCCGGAAATACATATTTTCCTCCGGATTGGTTGTTGGAGATGGCAGCTTTAAAGCCCCTGTAATGGGTTGTAGTAGTGGGGAGGGATGTGGACAGAGAGGGATAATGAATATTAATCACCACTGCATCCAGTACTAAGGTGTTAGTGAAAACAGCTGGGCGGCAGTGATACTGACTGATGAATAATGTGTTGTGGAGTCTTTTGATCATACACATTATTAACATTATTGATATCATGGCTCTGACGAAGATGTGAACGATCTGGAGGATGAGATACACACAGAGTTGGACACAGTGTCCTGTGACACAGGAGGAGTCAAGTCTTTTGACTCGTTAGTCCTCCAAAATCCAAAGGCCGTTAGAAATTGCAGCTGTCTGATGAAAAGCCTGTTGGACCCTAACCACCACCACTCCAGCTCTCTGTATGAGACTCTCACCACTAGTTTGAATGATGGATGCTGTGCTGTTGATGGGAGGGACAGGCAGGGTTTTCTGAGGTCGCTGAGAGACTGCCTGTGGTTTCCAGAACGGTGGGAAAGCCTGCAAATCCTGTCTGTCTCTGTCTGTCGGCCCAGTGCTGTCCTCTGCTTACTAGTATGTATGTTTTAACCCCTTTTTCTCCCCAACTTCGTCTTGTCTCATCGCTGCAACTCCCGGACTCGGGAGGGCCGAAGGTCGAGAGCCATGCGTCCTCCGAAACACAACCCAACCAAGCCGCACTGCTTGAAACACACATCTAACCCGGAAGCCAGCCAGGTTAGAGATGCATACTATGCATTTTTTAGAACAGTGGGAAAGTTACCTTGATAAACAGTCAATAAGGGCATCTGTAAATATTCTGGATGGTGAGAAAGTTACTCAGAGCAGTGACGGCACTTAGACTACATGACATCAATTGCACTTTCCCCTAAACCAAGATGTCTTAATAAAGTGTATGCCTGAGAAAGGTAAACTGGTAGTTGTTCCTCTACAAAGCCGATTTACTGTATTTTAATTAGCCCAGCTGGGCTCTTCTTATTGAATCAGCAAAGTTAACTAATTAGCCTACCCATTCAAGATGATGCTTGGATATACAGTCGAGTGGGACAATGCAGAAGCTGGATGGCTATTTTCAGTCTACTGCATGGGAAAGATGTACACAGTACACCCTCATTCATTACCACATGTCAGGAAGGATGGAAATATAGATTAGGCTAGAATAATATAGGTTAGACTGTTACGCACGCCTCTATGACGAGGGAACATAACACCCTGCTACAACTCACTCTCCGTGAAGTGAAAGAGGTATGGACTGTAGGTGCGAGTAAGGATGACAAAAGGCAGAGAATTGTACCGTTTACAAGGAATTCATTCCGTCACACGGTAAATTTGGGGGAAAGGGGCAGGACGGAACCAAAGCAAAGAAAGTAAATATCAAAACCACCTCTCCTACCTACCCACTACTTACCTTAACACCACCTGGTGCGCTAACCAAAATAGAGGGGGTGGTCCGCCCAGGTCTTACCTAGTGTGCCTCGACAGTGAATATACTACGGGTATATGTATGCCCGCGGGCCTCTTGCCTAAGCACTCCCTAGGTGCCTTCCCCTTCCCCCCCTGGGAACAAATTAAACAGAAACTTCACAACAAAACCTGAGAAAAAACTAACTCAGGACATTAAAGAAGCTCTGACAAAGCAACAAACACAGAACATACCAAAGCTGCTCCCAACAACAGCTAACATAGTACATACCAACTCTGTTAGCAACAACCAACATGATATAACCCTCAGCCATCAACCTCCTCTCTCAGCAATCATCTTCCAGCAATCATCTTCCAGCAATCATCTTTCAGCAATCATCTTCCAGCAATCATCTTTCAGCAATCATCTTTCAGCAATCATCTTTCATCATCTTCCAGCGATCTTCCAGCGATCATCTTCCAGCGATCATCTTCCAGCGATCATCTTTCAGCGATCATCTTTCAGCAATGAACTCCCACTGAGAACAACCAACACAGTATATAACCCACAGCCATCCGCCTCCTCTCTCAGCAATGCTCTTTCTCTCAGTTACGATCTTTTTGCAATGAATCTCTCTCCTGAACAGAACACTGGCTTTAATATAGCTTCAGAAGGAGTCTAATCGGATACAGATGTTACTTGACGAGGGGGCGGGGTAAGCTCCAATTAGCCATGGAGTCGACCAATCAGCTGCTTGGGGGATTTCAGAAAGCCATCCTGAAACACACACATAACAAACCACAACACAGAAACTGGGGACGTAACATAGATTAATATAGGTTAGACTAATATAGGTTAGACTAATATAGGTTAGACTAATGGTTTAAATATGTAGACAATACGGTACATATCATTTGAATGACTGTTATTTCATTCCTGCAAGACTAGCTGAAATGTCAGCCTACAGCTAAAACACTGTCAAATGTGCAGTCCCCTGTCTTTCTCCCCACACATCAACTACACTATGCTGTCTTTTGATTAGCATCCAAGAGGAGTTTATCATTTAACATTCCATCCTTTGAGAAGACAAACAACCATGTGTCGGAGTTGGCCGCCAACACACAAATTAATTTCACATTTCACACAAACCAGGAAACCAGAGAGAGAGGCTGGACTAATCTAATCATCTAAAAATAAACCCATCATAGTGCTCTTGGCCCTCAGAAAGTGGCTGCGCCCCAAAGGGCACCCTATTCCCTATAATAATTCCAATATAATATTTTGACCAGGGCCAATAGGGCTCTGGTTAAAAGAAGTGAACTATATGTGAAATAGGGTGCCATTTGTGATGCATTAATAATTGTGTCAGTGTGCCTTTATGGATTTCTCTACTGAGTGTTTATACCAGTGTGGGTCAGACTGTGGGAAAGTGTTATGGCATGACTGGAGAGGGTATTGTTCTGCCCGCGTCTTGTTGACGTGAGTTGTTTAGACACACCCACGCCTGGCCACTTCCTGACTTGTGGGTTATTAGATATATAAACACCACCAGAGTTACAGTATGATGTATGATGTAAGGGGATGATGATAAGGAAAGGAAGACTGTGAGAGAGTACAGAAACATACAACATGGAGAAGAAGGGGCAGGCAGAGAGAGAGAGAGAGAGAGAGAGAGAGAGAGAGAGAGAGAGAGAGAGAGGATTGCAACCTAGATAATACATTCAGGGAACCTAATATGCTAGCTGGAGAGTGACTATGCTAATGTTGCTATGCTAATGGTGAAGATATGTGAGCTTTGTGTAAAGGGCTCTCAGTATTCTGCTGAGTGGCCAGCCAAAATAGATGTCTGAGAAGTAGGTGGTACTCTGTGGCAGCCCCATCAATCAAAGGCCTCCATCTGCCCTCTTCTCTCTGCTGTGTGTGTTTGTGTGTGTGTTTGCGTGCGTATGTGTGCTTGCGTGTGTGTGTATGTTTTGAACGTGTGTGTGCGTGCGTGAGTTGATATCCCCCCTCACCCCCACACATATGACAACTGTGTCGGACACATGCACAGACCAAACCGCAGACCAGACAGTGAAGCAGTCTGGATCAGGGCCTTGCCAGACAAGTCTTTTCCAGTAGGCTAGGCAACAATGGCCTCTCTCCCAACAGCCTCAGTCCAGTCTGTCTGTCAACCCGGGTGAAGAGACAACAGGGTTCTTCTTTAGCAAGCTGGGTCATTCACTTGGCTTAGCCTGTGCCTCTGTACTTGCCATTAAGCCTTAGTGCTCGTGTTTGGAATACATATTCTGCTGCTTCAACTCTAAAATGCCACTGTGCCAGTGTTTTATGTGTGTGCCTACGCACAAGTCACAACTAGGAATAAGGAATGTCACACACACACACACATACATACAGATTTACCCCCCCCCCAACACACACACAAAATTCCGCCCACCACGCACACAATCACCACCCTACCCCAGTCAAGTCCTGAGAGCTTTAATCAGATTATAGGTTGACCTCTGCCCTCTGGGCAACGTCCCTAAAACACTGAGGGTCTATAATCACTCTCTAATCCTGTTAGGATTGGTTTAACTCAGAGAGAGGTGATATGACCCCTGCGACTTGAGTTTGGGCCAGTCCACCAAGGCAGAACCAAAGGAGAAATCCATCAGTTAACTCAAGTAACTTCAAAGATCTATTAAATTAAAAGGGCTTTTGCTATTGAGGCCGAAGCATGCGTGTAGAGCTGAATGACATTTTAACTGTAGTGGAAGGACAGAACTCTTTATTCAATGCATTGAAGAGGTGCATCTCTGCCATGTGTTTTATTGGGGACTGGATAGATGGTTGTTGTGGGGGTGTAGAATAGATAGGTGGTTGTTGTGGGGGTGTAGAATAGATGGTTGTTGTGGGGGTGTAGAATAGATAGATAGATGTTGTAGATAGATAGGGGATAGTAGATAGATAGATAGATGGTTGTTGTGGGGGTGTAGAATAGATGGTTGTTGTGGGGGGTATAGATAGATAGATGGTTGTTGTGGGGGTGTAGAATAGATGGTTGTTGTGGGGGTGTAGAATAGATAGATAGATGGTTGTTGTGGGGGTGTAGAATAGATAGATAGATGGTTGTTGTGGGGGTGTAGAATAGATGGTTGTTGTAGAATAGATTGTTGTTGTGGGGGTGTAGAATAGATAGATGGTTGTTGTGGGGGTGTAGAATAGATAGATGGTTGTTGTGGGGGTGTAGAATAGATAGATGGTTGTTGTGGGGGTGTAGAATAGATGCTTGTTGTGGGGGTGTAGAATAGATAGATAGATGGTTGTTGTGGGGGTGTAGAATAGATAGATGGTTGTTGTGGGGGTGTAGAATAGATAGATGGTTGTTGTGGGGGTGTAGAATAGATAGATGGTTGTTGTGGGTTGTACAATAGATAGATGGTTCAGACAGGCTTTATCATCCGTTCAGTAGGGAGGCTGCTCATTTTAATGTGTAAAGCCATAGCTGTTTATTGCCCAATCCCTATATACACCGAGTATACAAAACATGATGAACACCAGCTTTTTCAATGACATAGACTGACCAGGTGAATCCAGGTGAAAGCTATGATCCCTTATTGATGTCACTTGTTAAATCCACATCAAACAGTGTAGATGATGTGGAGGAGACAGGTTAAAGAAGGATATCTAAGCCTGGAGACAATTGATTCATGGATTGTGAATGTGTGCCATTCATAGGGTGAAATATTTAAGTGTCTTTGAATGGGGTATGGTAGTAGGTGCCAGGTGCACCGGTTTGTGTCAAGAACTGCAATACAGCTGGGTTTTTCACACTCAACAGTTTCTTGTGTGTATCAAGAATGGTCCACCACCCAAAAGACATCCAGCCAACTTGACACAACTGTGGGAAGCATTGGAGTCAACATGGACCAGCATCCCTGTGGAACGCTTTCAGCACCTTGTAGAGTCCATGCCCCCATGAATTGAGTCTGTTCTGAGGGCAAAACGGGGAGGGGTGCAACTCAATATTAGGAAGGTGTTCCTAATGTTTTGTCCACTCAGTGTACTCTCCCACTCAAGCACAAAACCTGGGAAACAAATCACATAGGGATGATAATGGTGTGGAGGTAGATTTTTATCAGCTGTTACAAATGGAAGCTTCACTCATTAATGTGGGAAGCTCTTTATTACTTTACCAATACACACACACACACACACACACACACACACACACACACACACACACACACACACACACACACACACACACACACACACACACACACACACACACACACACACACACACACACACACACACACACACAGAGAGATGGGAGTTATTTCCCTTTGGCTCTGTGATTAGCATAGTGTGAATAGGCTGTCTGTCCACCTCAGCTCTATCTATGTGGTTAATTAGCTGGCCTTGTTCGCCATAAGGGGAGGGAAATCTAATAGAGGTGGCCAGATGGCGGTATTATAAAGCTTGATGTTGGGACTTTGTGGCCAGGCTGGAATGAATATACCAGACAGACAGACAGACAGACAGACAGACAGACAGACAGACAGACAGACAGACAGACAGACAGACAGAGAGAGAGAGAGAGAGAGAGAGAGAGAGAGAGAGAGAGAGCATAAGAAGGATCCTATAGCTGTTCAGCAAATCAGCAATCTGTCCGCTAGTTCACCACTCAACTTGTGTTGATTTACAGTTTGCTGGTCCAATCAGAGTGCCGCGTGTGAGTTTCACTAGCTAATCTGTTGCAGGTTTTTTTGCAAGCGAGATGCTGTGGCTACTGCCTCTGTGGCTACTGCCTCTGCCTCTAATCCACGTAGACTCTGTGCCACAAAATGAGTGACAAAACATTACAAAACTTGGCCAGATAATTTCAAGTCATCAGTCTCAAGTCAAAGTCGAGTCCTGTGTCTTGAAGCTCCAAGTCTAAGTCAAGCCTGAAGTTCTTTTCTTTTCTATCAAGTCGAGTCTCAAGTCATCAAATTTGTGCCTGGAGTCAGACTCGAGTCCAAGTCATGTGACTCTATACCACAACTCTGCTCTTTACACATTGGGATTCATCAGTGGTCCATGTGCAGGACAATACACTCTGTAGACATTCAGGCTGGCCGGAGGACCAAATATTTACAGAAGGCTGGAGTGGAGTGTTTAGCAACGAGATATTGATGAATGTCCCCTGTTTGTTTTATGGGGACATAAAGAGGAACGTACACTAAAGGCTAATCCATCCCCAGATCTAAACACAGCAGGTGTGTCGGGGTCACTGGGGTTGATGCATGTACTTGTGTGTTTGTGTGCATTTGTGAGCACACTTTCAGATGTGTGCATGTGAGGGTAACCATATGTGTGTGTGTGTATGTGTGGGTGTGTTTACTAACTAGATAGCAGTGTGTCTCCCTTCTCTCCAGTCTGGCTGGGTCAGCATGTTTACCTCGGTCTGGAGTCTTAACTTAATCACTACAGCCTTACACCTCGATCACACCGACAGCAGCATGACATTTTTGTACAGAAGAAGTACATTCATTTCTAATGGAACACTGCGTTTTCCCTGCAGCATTGTGTTAGAGACATTTGCAGTGCGTTCTGTGTTCTGTGTGGTGTATACTTCGGATTGATCAAATGTGTGCATCAAACTGCATGCGTAGCCTTGACAGGAATAGTAGCAAAAGGTGAATGTTGACAGGTGTGGACCTGATCCTAGATCAGCACTCCTACTCTGAGATGCTTTGTGAATGTGGGTCCTTGTCTAATACACACTGCTGGCTCAGTCCACATCACAGCAATCAACACTGACACTAAATCCGAGCCTCTCTCAGTCTCACCACAGCTTTCTCCTTCAGTTCAGCAATCAAAACTTCCTCTAATTCATTCACAAGACAAATAATACCAGATTTGCTGATGAGTGATGATGTTCATTAGTATGTTATGAATGGCTGGCTAAACTGGTGTGGATGTTTCATTAGTGTACTATAAATCAAATGTTAATTACTGTACTATACATCAAATGGTTCATTAGTATCCTATAGATCAAATGGTTCATTTCTCCCTCACCACTTTGTGTCTGTGCTGACCTCAGAGGTCAGTGCAGCCTGTCGTCGCGTGAGGCAGAGAGGGAGAATTCCTCAGTTTCCCAGGATTGTTTTGTCAATGGGAAAAACAAGCGTCAGTTTCTCAGGCTCTGCGCTGCTGAGAGACGGACGGGGCTGGGAGGGAGGAAGACGGAATACGGCCAATTCCTAAGTATTCCCTGCTCCACATCATCTTATCTCATCACTCAGTTTGTACAGGATTCATCTCGGATCATACTAGTGTATCTTTACTACCTGTTTTTACACAGGTTAATTCATATTAATACTGTATTTGTTCTACCCTATATTTTTGTGCCAACGTTACTGTGTGTGTGTGTGTTTGGGTCTTGCATTAAGTAGTACACTAACAAGCTCCAGTGTAGCCACCCTTTAACCTCCCCTGAGTCTTGGCCCGTCTACGTCTCAATCCTCACCGGAGATAAATCATTAAAATATTTAAATCAGACCCCCTACTTCCCCCACTTCCTCTCTTCTCTCCCCACTTCTGCTGGCTGTAAGGGTCTGGACAGGAGCTACAGGGATCCGTCGCAAATGATTCCCTACGTAGTGCACTACTTTTGAATAGAGACCCTGGTCATTTGGGATGCTGCCTCGATGTTGAAGGGGGAGAGTGACAGTAGTGCTGACTGGCTGTGCTGATGGCTTCATTGGCCCTGTCTCTGAAGTGGGATAGAGTGGTCTCCCGGAGCGACTGACTTAGAGAGGGCTCTTTTGTATTCTACTGTCGTACGTGAGGGGGTGGGGGGCACTCTCTCAGGCTGACGGGCACTCTCTCCCCTCAATTTAAAATCCCCAAATATAAAAGGGGTGTTCTTTTGAAAAAAATGTATCCTTTTTTTATTGTGTTAATTTTATGTAAGTGAGGATACAGGAGTGATGGGTTGTGGGTACGTACAGAGGAGAGGAGGAGAGGAGGGGGTAGCCTAGATGGTGAATGGGTGTGATTAACAAAGGTACACAGAGTTCCAACCGTCTAAAACATGATGTGTGTGCAGCTGGAGAAGAGAAGGAGAGAAAGGGAGAAAATACAGACTAACCCACTGCCATGGGGATGAACTAACACATCAGAGAGCGCTCTTTCTCTCTCTCTCTCTCTCTCTCTCTCTCTCTCTCTCTCTCTTTCTCTACTGTTACATCTCTCTGGATCTTTCGCTCTAGACTCTTCACTCTCTCTCCCATCACTCTCCTTTCTCCACATCTTATCATGTCACTTTCCCTCATTCTCTCTCATCTCGCTTTCTCCTGCTGTCTTTCCTGACCCCTCTCTCTCTATTTCTCCCTCTCTCTCTCTCTCTCTCTCTCTCTCTCTCTTTCTCTCTCTCATTCTAATTCATCTAGTCCTTGTGCTGGCACTGAGTCCTAATCTCCTCACAAAGGAAGTCCTGAGCTGCGCCCGGTCCAATCTCTTTTACTCAAACACAATGTTTGACTGGCGCTTGAGAAAAACGGAGCCCCCCAAGTCAAACAAACCGTGAGACAGAGAGGGTCGCCACTGGATCAAAATGAACCCAACATAATAAGTACACACATATATGGACATGGTGTCACACACACACACACACACACACACACACACACACACACACACACACACACACACACACACACACACACACACACACACACACACACACACACACACACACACACACACACACACACACACACACACACACACACACACACACACACACACACACACACACACACACACACACACACACACACACCTAGTGATATATCAGGTTCAGACTCTGTTGTTCTGTGATAAGGGAACAGAGTATCTGGAACATCAACACTAATTGCCACGTCTGTCATAGCAACTATGGTGAACAAGTGGTGGCCCTCTCCTCCATCACACTAATAGTCAGGACTCTACATATTAGACTACTGCAGTAATGACCAGTGTCTTCTTAGGTTTACAGTGTCCCATTTTTAACATACGTCTTATCTAATCCCCAAAAACTGACTGTTAGTTTGTGTGTACTGACAGTATACATTATGCCACGTTTTTAATGCATTTAGCTTAGATGAAGCAATGTATACAAACACTTATTTTACTCTCCAAATAAGACATGTATTTCACATCAGACACCACCACTATCTAAGGCTATAACTGATAAAGCTAAAGGTTCCATGTGTGTCCCCAGAAGGCCAAATGGTTGTGATCTGTGGTAGATAGACTGTGTTGATTGAGCTAGCTACAGTATGGTCTGTGGTAGATAGACTGTGTTGATTGAGCTAGCTTCAGTATGGTCTGTGGTAGATAGACTGTGTTGATTGAGCGAGCTACAGTATGATCTGTGGTAGATAGACTGTGTTGATTGAGTGAGCTACAGTATGGTCTGTGGTAGATAGACTGTGTTGATTGAGCTAGCTACAGTATGGTCTGTGGTAGATAGACTGTGTTGTTTGAGCTAGCTGCAGTATGGTCTGTGGTAGATAGACTGTGATGATTGAGCTAGCTACAGTATGGTCTGTGGTATATAGACGGTGTTGATTGAGCTAGCTACAGTATGGTCTGTGGTAGATAGACTGTGTTGATTGAGCTAGCTTCAGTATGGTCTGTGGTAGATAGACTGCGTTGATTGAGCTAGCTACAGTATGGTCTGTGGTAGATATATACTGTGTTGATTGAGCTTGAGCTACAGTATGGTCTGTGGTAGATAGACTGTGTTGATTGAGCTAGCTACAGTATGGTCTGTGGTAGATAGACTGTGTTGATTGAGCTAGCTACAGTATGGTCTGTGGTAGATAGACTGTGTTGATTGAGCTAGCTACAGTATGGTCTGTGGTAGATAGACTGTGTTGATTGAGCTAGCTACAGTATGGTCTGTGGTAGATATACTGTGTTGATTGAGCTAGCTACAGTATGGTCTGTGGTAGATAGACTATGGTCTGTGGTAGCTAGACTGTGATGATTGAGCTAGCTACAGTATGGTCTGTGGTATATAGATGTTGATTGAGCTAGCTACAGTATGGTCTGTGGTAGATAGACTGTCGAGATTGAGCTAGCTACAGTATGGTCTGTGGTAGCTAGACTGTGATGATTGAGCTAGCTACAGTATGGTCTGTGGTATATAGACGGTGTTGATTGAGCTAGCTACAGTATGGTCTGTGGTAGATAGACTGTGTTGATTGAGCTAGCTACAGTATGGTCTGTGGTAGCTAGACTGTGATGATTGAGCTAGCTACAGTATGGTCTGTGGTATATAGACGGTGTTGATTGAGCTAGCTACAGTATGGTCTGTGGTAGATAGACTGTGTTGATTGAGCTAGCTACAGTATGGTCTGTGGTAGATAGACTGTGTTGATTGAGCTAGCTACAGTATGGTCTGTGGTAGATAGACTGTGTTGATTGAGCTAGCTACAGTATGGTCTGTGGTAGATAGACTGTGTTGATT